>NC_079149.1:92562605-92650607 GCF_945859685.1 Eupeodes corollae | reverse complement strand
TTTTAACGCCTTTAGACTATTTTTGTGGGGTAATTCTTGTCATGAAAAAGTGGTTTCTTAAGTTAGCCGTTCGGATTCGTCATATAAACTGTAGATCCCCTCCATCCCTATATTTACTTTCACACAGGAGTGGTTGAGAGTTTTAAGTCACTAGGCCCTTGTTCTCTACGGACTGTTGCGCTACCTAATTTATTTTATTTTTGTATGTTAAAGCTCATGTCATGCATTTATTCGTGAGATACCGACCGAAATGTTGAAAAGATTATGCCAAAATTGGACTAAGCGGATGGACCATTTAAGGCACAGTCAAGTTCAACATTTGCATGAAATAATCTTCAAACATTAAATTATATGGACCGTACTATCGATTCAAATATAGATTTTTATTCATTTTTCTGAATTGTAGGTGTTTTTTTTGTTGAAAACTTTCCGCTCAAAAAAGCCATGGTGCAAATTATATGAAGTTTAGTAGTACCCGTGCAGAGATAGTTTTGATGACATTGCAAAAGCTCTGGCGGTCTTGAATTTATTTTTAACAGCTCTCTTTGGTAAGGCTTTCTTGAAGACAAATTCATTCTTGAATCCGATTTTAAAGTGAGGCTCAAGAAGGGGAGCAACTTATTACCACCCGTTTAACTAATATCAGCAATTCCTAAACTTTGTGAAAAAATGGCTCGATTGCTTGGAGATTTATTTTAACAAATCTTACTATCTTCTGACTTCATAAAGGCGTTTGACAGAGTAAACGCAATTCTGTTAACCAAACTTGAAAACTTTGTTTTTTTTTTTCAAATTTATTAAAGTGTCTTGATTCGTATTCCACTGGAAGAACTCACAATGTTCATATTAATAACATTAAACTGAATCCATTGGTTGTTACTTTTATGTCCCCCAAGATAGCCATTTAAGAAGAATCCTGTTTCCGATTTGTATCAATATATTAATAAATAGTTCAATCTTTGTATATGCTTAAGGTATGTGAATGATCTCTAACTTCAAGTTTAAGAGTGCGATATTTTAGTCTAGATTACAAAATTCGTGGTACTTTATTAATTTTTGACACAGAATTAACTTTGACTACACGCAGCCAAGGAATGTTCTATGCTTGCTTCGTAATCGCTTCATTTTAGCTACGAGTAAGTTAGATGAATGTTAGAATACTGTTTCACAGTGTGAAATACATATTATAGTGTTCATTCGTTAAGAATGGATCACTAGAATAGCTATAAGGACTTTGCGTTGGAACATCGATATGCCCTCATACAACTCAAGATGTTTGCTAATAGGGGTCAAATATTTGTATGTTCGATTCAGCTATACTTAACTGATAATTTCACAGATGAGGTGTTTAAATTGAGTATGGAATTATTTTCCGAATCTTTAATCGTTTGAGGAAACTGACTTTGCTAATGCCTTTCAATCTAAATTTCTACTAACTAGCATGCAAAATACTTCGACTCAAACACTGTTACTCCTTCAATCAGAAAGGCATCTGAGAGCACTATCCTCTGCAATGGTCGATAGAAAGAGTCATAAACCTACACGTCACTCGTATTTGAGTTCCACGAATTGATGAAATTGCCCTTTATAGCTTACTCATAAAAAGGGTAAACTTAACTCTTGATTTTTCCTACAACGTTAAACTTCTGCATTGTAATTAAACAGTCAGCAAAATAAGGCATTGTTCACAATACCTAGGTTGTACCCGAGGTTAAATGTTAAGTGCGTATATGAATTCCCTGCCAGAGGCCTCCAATTCAATCCCTGTGTGTGTCATCTTAATTTTTTTCTGCAGGTTGATAAATCCCTCAAGAGGAATTATTGCATTCAAAATTGGTTTCCGATTTCTCACTCACAGGAATGGTTAAGTGCTGTAAATTACTAGGTCCTATTTCTATATTTGCACTATTGTGACACCTAGTTTATTTATTTATTCACAATATGGAAATGGATATGGAAATGTTCTCCCTTGGGAATTTAGAGAATATTATTTTTGAAAATGCATTTTTCGACTATCTTTACAATATTTCCGAAATTAAAATCCATCAAGATCTGATTCCAATGGTGTCGTGCAATAACGCCGAATTCTGAAATGCGGCCTTATTTCACTTTAATAAAGTGAAATAACTCCGAATTTAAGCATTCGGCCTTATTTCACTATTGGAAAGTGAAATAATACCGATTCGTCGTTATTTCACTTTTGGTCCTATGCAAAATGCTTATTACATCTCAGTCTCAAATCTAAGTATTTTGAGATTTTGCTAGCATTTTTACTAAAAATTCCAAAAATATTGAGATCTAGATTTCTCCAGGTGTCAATGACACTTTCTATACTTTGAAATACAAAAAAAAAACAGTGTTTTAGGAAGCCTCAGCCTTTAACAAAATTTGGTTTTTAAAAACTTTATTTTATCCAAAATAAATATTACATAATTCATTTTTTTTGCAAAATAAAATTGAACTAACAAAACTTTTTCTCCTCACATTTAAAATAAATTTGTTATTTTATTAATATGCTAACATTACTATTTCTGTTTCAAATTTTTTAATTTTTGATTCTGGTAAGACCAAGATCAGTTAAGAGAAGTAACGTGAAGTGAAAGTTTCAGTATTGATTGAAATTAAAAAGTATAGAACTCTAATACCTAATTATGTACATCTACAACATCAAGGCTAATAATTAAATATTTCAGTTTTATTCAAAGAATTAAACTGAAATATTTAACCTTTAACTTTGATGTTGTAGATGTGCATACATAGGCATCATGTGTATACTTTTTAATACTATCAATATTGAAACTTTCAATTCATATGACTCCTCTATAACGATCGTCTGACTTCTCTTTGCTGAGCTTGGTCTTGCAAGATTAAAAAAATATTCCTTTAATTTATTAAGATATCCTTATACGAGTAGTACTTTCAACGATTTGCCTGCAAATCGGACAAAAAACTGCATTGTTATGTTTTGTATATTTTTCAGACCACTGTGTAAAGCAATTTAAACATAATTTAAAAAAAGAGGCTGGGATGCGACCCACACTGATAACTTCCCATCCCGTCTGTCGATTTGTCTTGCTTAAAAGTTTGTCTATATGTACTAGTATCGATTTTACCAAATTTGCGTACTATTTTTTATAGAAAAAAAAATAAGTTTCAAGCCAATATTTTTAATTTTTGAAAAGCTATTTGAGTCGAAAGTAAATGTTTACCAAGTTTTAGTATTGTTTTTTTTTAGAGTTTTATTTTTTGTAAAAAAAACAGTCAATTCGATTTTCTTCAAAATTCTATAGAATGTTGAAAACAATATTTTCTATAAGATAAAATTAGTTTGAAGCCAATATTTTATAGTTTTGAAAAGATATTTGAGTCGAAAATCAATTTTTACCAACTTTTGTTAATTTTTTTTAGGTATTTAATTTTTTGTACAAAAACTTCAATTCGATTTTTTTAAAAATTTTACTTAATGTTAACAACAATATTTTTTGAAAGATAAATGTAGTTAAAAGCCAATATCTACAATTTTTGAAATGATATTTGATTCGAAAATCAATTTTTAACAACTTTTATAAATTTTTTTTTAAGGTTTTTATTTTTTGTAAAAAACTGTCAATTCGATTTTTCTCAACATCTTTCAGAATGCTTAAAACAATATTTCTTATAAGATAAAATAAGTTTGAAGTCTAACTTTCAAGTTTTTGAAAAGATATTTGAACAGCTTATTATATAAAATTTAATTCAAGTCTCTAGCGTTTTTGGTTCGTAAGATATTTAGGGTTAACAAAAATTGTCACCTTTTTTTTAAACTGCTATGGTAAAAAAACCACCCACGCAATTTTCTTGAGAGCCCTTTCTGCATCTTTCTGCCTTATTATCTGTATAACAAAATTTATTTGAAGTTGATATCTCTTCTGGTTCTTGAGCTATGGACGACGAAAAAAACGTCGCCAACGTACGGACATACGGACGTACGAACGTACGTACACACGCACGCACAGACATCTTTCTAAAAATCTTTTATTTCGACTCTAGGGACCTTGAAACGTCGAGAAATGTCAAAATTTTCAATTTGACAAATCGGACCCATTACAATAACTTCCTATGGGAAGTTAAAAATAGTTACATGGTTGAAGTGCAATAGTTCGAAAATTTTTACAGCACATAATACAAAGAAGTGATATATCGTCAACATTAAATAAATCGTCATTATCTTGCATGTCATCCACAGTCTCCTCTTTTTCTTCAATACAAGAAATATCAACGTCTTCAAATAAATTGTTATGCTCGTTGGTCAATTGATTCAAAAAATCATAAATTGAAATGAATTTCTTATCTAATTTTTCCTTTTTCGATATATTGTTCTCTTAATATGTAAATTTTAGGCTGGAAGATTTGAAATGTCCCATCGGTTGACATTATAAATTCTCTTGATTTTGTAAAATCCTTATCCAAAAGGCAGTGAACAAATTTAAAATTTAACCAATTTCCTGCCCAGTCGACTGTTGTATCCTTCTAGGGCACTTGTTGTTTTTATATGGGACCTAAACAATGATAAAGAGGCTGGAGTTTCCTACGTAAAAAAAGAAATGAAACAAATTTGAAGTGTGATAGGAATTTGTATAGGTAGTGTACATTCATAAACAATGGATTAAAAAAAGGAACAAATTATTATTTTTCTCAACCTTTCAATCCACTGCCTTTTAAAATACGTCAGGAAATTCTTAAAATTATTTTTGTAGTGCTTCCCGTTAGCTTCTTTTTCCAGAAGTTCAAATGCAGATTGCATATCCGTTGGCTTGATGAGAAGAAGAAACAAAAATTTTAAGGTAAATCTCTTTGCTTCCTTACTCTTATAAGTGAATTACAGGAATCCAATGAATTGCGCAGATTTTTTTCTAATTGCTTGGTAAAAATAAAACCAGCATGGGGTATATTTTGCAGGATTAAACTTTGATCTTTAAACATACGAGAAATTTCTGTTGCACATGTTGGTGTTTTCGGAACTTCGCTATTTCGAATATTGATTAATTGAATTCTCATTTTCCCAAACTGTACCAAGGGCTTACTTTTTTCACTTCATCGAAAACTTCGCGAATTCCGCTTCTTTTAAGCGAGGCCTTAGCACATTCAGTTTTAATATCGTCCACAACTTTTAATTTTTCAAAAATTGTATCTTGTATTGTGCGGTTGTGAGTACATAAACAAGCTTACTGCCTTTTCGAAAGCCCCGAAAACACCGAATCTGAATAATTATTATTCATCTTTTAATTTAATTAATAAATATAAATTGTTCAAATATTACTCAATTCACTGAAGCTACTAAAGTGATTGTTTTTTCATCAACTATCTATTTTCTCTCTTTCGGCTTTAGCAAAAGAAATAACGCCGAGTTTCAGAATTCGGCGTTATTTCGCTCGGCGTTATTGCATTGCACCGATTCCATTGTTAAACCATGTCAAATGGCTCTAGTGATGACTCACTCAGATGTCTTTCTAACAAATTGTCAAATTATGTCAATTTTAATTAATAGGTCAAACGAGTTAATTTTATCTAAACGGGTGGATTTTTCCAAGCGCTAAATTAGTTACCTACCCATTAATAACCTAATAACTTTACAAGTGTGTAGGGTACTAATCTTCACTTAAAAACGATACATAGGGACTTCCGACTTTGAATTTAATTTTTCTTGTTGTTGGCATGTTCTTTGATTTGTTTTAACAGCTAAGTTCATATTTACTGAACCTGTCTCGGTACTCACAAATGCCCCATTGACTTCACGCTAAGTTCTTCCGACTATATCAATTTTATCAACATATGCCAGTAATTGGAAAACCTTTTGCAAGAAAGTGCCTCTAGGGTTTTTGATGGTAAAAGAAATCTCATGACATCGTATCACCCTGCCTGAAGAATCTTTTGACATCGAAAGGTTCAGTTAAGTTGTTTCTAACCTTTATAATAGTTGAATTTAAAAGAAATAGCAGAATGTGAATATGTGATAGACTGTAGACTTTCCTAACTTAAACCCACAGTAATAAGGACCTATCAGGTTATTAACGATGTTCTTAGAAGTTCACAAATTAATGCAGAAAAGATTTTGTAAGCAATGTTAAAGATACTAATTCTTCTATAGTTGGTGCAGTTAAGAGGTATTTTTTCAGTATCGGGCAAACAATACTGATGTTCCATTCATGGGATATGCTTTCTCTAATAAACTAGCTGGTTTGTGCTTCTAACCAAGATACCTCCGGCTGACCAAGTTACCTCAGACTTCCGTAGATTCTTCAATATTTTTACTGTATCTCAAGCCAGTAATAAAGTTTTTGAAATATCTCAAATGGTTTCCACTTTACTTAAATTTTGTGACGTGCTTATTAGAAAAGCCTTTAGTATAGCCTCCTATCCAAACTATTACGGAGAATGGAAGGTCTAAGGAAGGATAAATCGTTAATTTATATGGTTTATCTCGTCAAGAACTTTTTCATTTCCTCCACTTCATAAAACATCAAGCCAAGACATTACTTTTATAATTCCAACAAATTCTAGCGAAAACCTTTTATGAAACCGACTTAATTAAAACAAGATCACAGAGTGAAGTTAACGTTATTCACATATACTAAACTCATCGTCTGAATCATCCCAATGGATTGTTTAATGTTTTTCACACATTTCACATGGGAATGACAATTTTAGTCCCGTTGGCGTTGCCGTGAATCATTCTCAATTGTCTTTATTATTATAGTGATGTACTATATACTACTTTGAGCTATTGTTTCGCAAGATTATACTGCAGCAATTCAAGCATCATAAATCATAGAACCACATTCAGATAGGTATACGGCATCATACCTAACTTAGTCGTGATATAGAAGTTCCATAATTAACTTTTGCCCTAGGGTCTAGTTATGGGCTTAATGTTCACCAAAGGTGCAGGCTTACAACAAACACAAGACACACACACAAAAAAATGAAAGAAAAAAGAATGTCAGGTCCCAAGTCAAAACCATATTCCCCACCATCAGCTTTTCGAAAAGAAACACCAAAAAAAAACACTTACACTGCTTTTCCATTCGAGAACTAGAGACGGTGATGGCTTGTAATATTATGGTGACCATATACCATTTTGTATTGTGATTTTATAAGATCAAATCATTTTAACGTTTTCCTATTAACGTTTCTTTCGTTGACAATTAAAAACTTGTTTGGAATTAATTTATAGACTTGATGACAAAGTCAGTTTTTGTGACAAATATGAAATTTTAATAGAAGTTCTTTTTAATGAAAAATAAAAACAACAGTACAATAAATAATAGAAAATATGGTCACCCTATAATAATGTATTATAGAGTCCTTCTGTCTGTTTCATTTCAAAGTTAATTGAAAAGATGGATTTAACAAAATATTCCCTTTGGAGAACGACAGAAAACATGGACCTCTTTGTGTATAGAAGTTATATAGTATACATTCCCATAACGAGGAACGTTATCATTTTCGTCGTAGAATAATAGTTTTGTTGTCATAGTAATGCTGATGATGTTACTTTATATACATTCGAAACGAAAAATGTATGAGATGATGATGATAATATTAAAATATGTATATATATAGTATATTTCCTTTGGAAACGTCCAGGACATTGTGTCATGTATTCATTAGGGAGACAACACAATGCGGTATACGTGACTTTTGTAGAGAAAACTCAATACATTCGTAGTTGTAATATAGATAGAAATATTCTTGCTTTTTGGTCATAATGATAATAGTGGTAATATTGTAATTTAGTAATTTTACATTGCTTTTAAATGAATTTAAATGGAAGAACATTTATTTATATATCTATATACATTCATGTATATATGATAAATGTCCTTTGTATAAGAATTGGAATTGAAGGAGTAGGACAATGATATACCTGCATGAGTAAGCATTTTCACAAATAATGTCTTCTGTCATTTTTGATCTCAGTCGAAGCTGAAAATATAAAGCTCTTTGAAGTGAAGGCATAAGTTAATATATTGTTTCTAAGTCGATTATTTCATAAACGAAATCTTCAAAATTAATTTGATATAGTTTACCATTATGGGGATTTCAAAAAGGAGTCGAAATTCTAGTCATTAAAACATATTTCTGTATTAAAGACCATTAAATTATAGTATCAGTATTTTAAGCAATTATTTTAATACACTTTTTGCTTGAAAGCTTAAAATCAAGTTGCTAATAATTTAACTTAGTTATGTACATATGTTAGCACACTATATAGTTTAAGAACTTGACCCGTGGCATGATAGTTAGTGCGTTGGACTGTTTCTGGATCTTTTGCTGTAACAGACAAAGTGGGTAATCACCCTCAAAACTGCTTACAGACTGTCGAGTACGACAGTAATTACTGCGGACTGGCTGCTTTACTTCAGATTCCGAACAAACGCGTGGAGTTGGAGGAATATGTTGCAACGCACTCTTACAGTTAGAGTGAGATGCGTTGGCCTCGTTTCACCAACGCCTTAGCGAGAGAACTTCGTTCAAGTGACATAGCCCCACCAAACAACAGAAACAAGACAAATAGAGAAATTGACCAACATTTACAACAGATGGACATAACAATAAAACGAACGATGGAACGGACAATACCAAAGTACAAAGAACGGGACCAAATGGACGCTTACAGAAACGCCACTATTGACGCACTACGTAGGCACAAGAGTAGCTTACTGACAAGACTCAATCACTTGTACAGACGACTACTTACAGACCCATACGACTTGGAGGTTAGGACACTGAAGGCGTCAATAAAACAGGTCAATATGTTGATTAAGGAGAACTACAGGTTATCAATTAACAAGTACTGGGACCTCAAGATCCGGTCAGTTAATTCGAGTGACTCTAGTATGTTTCCTAAAATCAACATCTTGTTTCAGGAAAAAGAACGACAACGACCTTCCGAGTCTGAAGCTCCAAAGAACCGAAGAGAACAAAGACGAAATCAGGACAGCGCAAATAGATCTAAAAGAAGCCATCTTTGACGATGACTTTTATATAATTCAAGATCCCAAGGAAAAAGTGGAGGTGGTGGGAGCTGCTTTCCAGCAAGTGTAAAAGGTGAATGTAAGCATTCGCCCCAACCACGACCTGCAAAACAGAGCCCTTTTTAATCACTTTTACCTTCGAAATGATATGACAAAATGGCGACCTGAGAACTGCGGTTTCATGCGGTTCAATGACGATTCCTTAACAAATGCCATAATCGCCGAGTAGACGGGAGCAAGTCCCTTGTTAGTAACGAAGGTTGAGCTTCAGCTCATCTTCAATTCAATAAATAACAAAAAGTCAGAAGGTGTCGATGGTATATCCAACGTTGTACTAAGACATATACCGATGGAAGCAATTGACATTTACAAAACACTCTTCAAAAATTCACTGAATAATGCATATTATCCAGTGCATTGGAAGACCGCTGTGGTTCATCCTCTCCCGAAAAAAGGAAAGGACAATTCCAACCCGTCAAATCTTCGGTCGATAAGTCTTCTTCCGAGCATCAGCAAAGTTTTCGAAAAAATCATTAATAGGGCTCTGACTAAGTGGGCTGCGGACAACAAAATAATTCCTGATAAACAGTTCGGGTTCAAGGCGGGTCATGACACAATTCATGCTGCGTCTAAACTCGTTTCTGATATCCAATGGAATAAATCAAAACAACAATGCACAGGTGCTGTTCTGGTTGATTTGGAAAAGGCCTTTGACACCGTATGGTTAGAGGGTCTTTACCTAAAACTAAGCAGGCTTGGCATAAGCAAGCCATTGTTGTTTATACTTTAGGATATGCTTAACGGTAGAAAGTTTGTTTTCAAAAGTGGCAATGTAACTTCTACCACAACATTCTCAATTAAAAATGGTCTTCAACAGGGAGCGGTGAATTCGCCGATTCTCTTCAGCATTTACACCAGCGATCTAATAGGTAGTCGTACAAAGGAAATTGGGTACGCTGATAATATAATTGCGTACAGAAAGGACCGAAAGGTTGAGGTTATTAGAATTCTCTTGCAGCGTGATTTCGACTAGATTCAGCGATATTGCGACGACTGGAAACTGAAAATAAATGTCCAGAAGTTGGAGACAATTCTGTTCCGGACTCCGTTGGCTAGGGCCACTAGGGATACGTGCAAGAATTGGCGCAAGATGGTCATCGTTGATCTTCACGGGCAGCCATTAGCGAGCATTAGTGTAGTGAGGTACCTCGGTATCTGGTTATATCAGTATTTACATTTCGACAGACATATAAATGCTACTCTGACCAGGGCCAGAGGAGCCTTCGCTCTGACGAAACGACTGTTTTTAAGCAGTCGGCTTGACTCCAGAGTGAAGGTAATTCGCTACATGGCCCTCATACGGCCGATGATCGTTTATAGTTGTGCTGTGTGGTTTAACGTTGCTCCCTCCCAGATGTAGAAGTTTCGGGTGTTCGAGCGGCAGTGTTAACGAACGCTGTACCGGCTTATATCGTACAGCCGAATCTTTTTATGTGCATTACTATTCCAACGAGGTCCTATATAACGGGGCTCGAATCAACAGAATTGACAATCTCGTGATAAAACTCTTTCGAGGTCACATTGCAAGAGCTATGTCTGCGACCAACAATTTAATTTTCGGGGCGTTCTATCCGAACGGCGAGTATTTTGAAAGTGCACGCTTGAGCTGCTTCATTCCACCAGAGGCATTCCTCTTTTTAGACAGATGCGGTCTGATACAGGATAGATTGGCAGTTCCGTTAATCTACTACGTCAGACGAAGAACCGTAGATAGGCGACTCCCGTACAATCGGGACGTCATGGCACAAGGCGGAGCGGAGCTCCTTCGGTTCATTTAGGCTGTGTCCGAACGGGACCGAACTGATAGGGTGAAGCAGGAGAACAAGTTTTGGTGGCTTCAATCGGCACTTGATAGTGGGTAGTCGGGATGAGGTTTTAAGCCTTGGCTGGCTTACATACTTGTTTTATAGTTTAAGGGTTTAGTTTTGAGTAGATTAGGCATAGTGGCAAAAAAAGAAATAGAAAAAAAAATACAAAACAAAAAAAAAACAAACAAAAAATACAAAAAATAAAAATTAAAATGGAATAAAAAATAAAAAATATATAAAAAATATGGAAAACAAAAATGTTAGATAGTTACATTTGCTGCTGTGGTTGTTCTAGTTGTTTTAAGTAGTTTATAGGTACAATAGGTAGTTTAAGTTAGCTTTAAAATTTATACTAAGGAACTTATTTTAATTAGTTTTTAAGTAAAAATAAAAAAGAATCTTGATATCAGTTTTTTTTTTTTTCAAAATTTTCTAATAAATACAAAAATAAATAAAATTTAAACTGAAGTAAAATAGATTTTAGGGCCGAAAGGCATTAGTAGTTAGTGTCATAGTTTAACTTAGAGTGTCCGTATGGGACCATTAAGTTAGTTGTAAGTTATGGATAATTAGGCTAGTTTTATGAACTTTTGTCTAGCTTTAAGATAGGTTTAAGAATGAATAATAAAAATGAATTAAAAAAAAAATGTTGGACTGTCATGCAAGGGGTCTTAGTTTCAACCCCTGCCTGAGCCACCTTAATTTAAAAAAAAAAATTCGCTTGTACTGCCTCTTGTGAGGAATTGACAAATCCTTCAAGGGTAATTCTTTTCATGAAAAAGTGCTTTCTTAAATTAGCCATTCGGATTCGGCCTAAAATTGTAGGTAACAGTACTCGCACGCAGGAATGGATGAGAGTTGTAAGTCACTAGGCCCTGGTTCCTAACGGAATGTTGCGACACTCAATTTATTATTTATTTATTCAAGAACTTGATCCTACTTATGTAAATAAAATACAAAAAAAAGAGGCTGTACTAAGACCTAAACTGATAACTTCCTATTTGTGCCCATTCGGTTATATTTCTATAAGTATTCTAAAATATCAATAGTTAAAAGTTTTGTTAAAGTAGACAAATTTTACGACTGTCAAGTTACCACCACATATTTTGAAATTAAAAAAAACCGAGTGTGCAGTTAATTGTAGCTTTTTTTTAGTAAATAAATTGTGGACAAAAAAATGTTTAGCTCGACGATTTAAAAAAAAAGTGGTTTGTAGTGCTCGGTTGATATAAAGTTAACACTACAAGTTTTGATTTGTTAAAACTAAGTACGCAATTAGTTGACAAATATTTAATGTAAATTAGTTGTGGAGGGAAAAAAAATTTCAAAAGATTATTTTTACATTCATTTAAAAAAAAAGGGGTATTTAGTTCTGACTTGACACCGTAAGACACAGGCATAAAACAAGGATATTCAAAAATGAAACGACGCAATTATTTGTAGCTTTTTAGTTTAAAATTAGTTGTGAATAAAAACAAATATTTGTTTTGCTTTCATTTTTTAAAAAAAGAGGTGTGCGTGAAGTTAGTCCCTTTTTTCGATTTTCCCGTTTTAGAAAGTGGTTCCAGGTTGTTCACGCATTGTTTTTGAAAAATACACAAGAATGGGGGCTTAGACACGAAAAACTGTTTTGGACCTAGCGACGATTTTTTCGAAAATCAATTTTTTTAAAACTGTTCCAGATTGTTCTAGTTGTTCTAAACATTGTGGACCTCTATGACCAAAATTTTAAAAGATATTGGCAAAATTTGAAAAAATTCTAGCCCCCCTTTCGAAATTCGAACTTTTTATATTTTTTTTAGATTCCTAAAAGTGTTTTAACCATTGTTTCAAAAACTAAGAGTTGTGAAATATTTACATATTTTAAAAGATACTGCCCTCGATTTTTTTCAAAAATGCAAAATACATATGTACATACGTCTCCCAATTTTTTTTTGTCAAGCCTGCATTTTAATAAAACATGAATAGGCACATCTATACAGGAAGCAAAACTCGGCTTTTAAACTATTTAGTATTTAAGTTTATATATGCACATATGTACACAACAAATATTAGAATAATTTATTTTGGAGTTTTACATAATTTAAATCAATTTTCAAATTACTTTAAATTTGTTGTTCTTTGTTGTGGCGTCTTTTAATAGATTCAAGGATCTTGCGTTTGAGGGATCAAGAATTTGTGCAATATGTAGATGTTTTCCTTCTGAGGAAACTGTTTTCGGGATTTGACGTAAAATTGGGCAATCCGCTACAATATGCCCGACAGACAGTACTTCTTCACAGTTTTCAAATTCTTCTTGAGGTTCATGGTGTCGACTTGAAAATATAGTTTTTCCTACATTAATTCGGAAAAGTATTATACACTTTGCTCTAGAAAAATCCTTGTTGTAGGGAACTCTGAGGTGGAAAGGGTGATGCTTTCAAAGGAAATTATCTTGACTTAGCCATGAGGCAGTAAATTCATCCGTTCAATATTGTTGAAGATATTTCGCATTAGAAGGGGACGTTAGACAAATTTTTGACTAATAGAAAGCGAATCGCTTCCTTAGACAAGGGCCAATGAGCAGTAAATGTCTTCTCCAAGGATAAGGTGTAGAGTTAGTAGGGTCGAGTGCCTTTTCCAGATGAGAAAAATAAGGACACAACAGATATAGCTCAATATTTTACTTAAAGAGGGAATTGTGTTAATCCTCTTGCGTTATGTGTTTGATAAAATTTTGAGGGACACAGTGTTTGAAGGGCGTGAGTGGTATCCGCTAGTGATTTGCTCATCAGGTTAACTGCTCTTTTTTGTCCATGTACTTATTGATCTAAAAACGGCTTCTACTCTTAAGGTCTCAATTGCTGTTGTTTTGAGGGCTCCGGTTGCTGTTCGAAAACATTGGTCAACGGCGCGACGATGTCAATTTTTTCCAAATTTTTCCAAATTTTTTTAGAAGTCCACATAATTGAATCAGCCGTTTTGTAGTGTCGATTACGGTGAGAACATATAATTTTTAGGACCTATTTCTTAATCTTTAATTATGTGTTTTATTTTTGAAGAGGACATTTGGCAGGTGGAACGAATGCACCTGTTTTTTGGGTCCAAGCGGCTATAATGTTGTCAGCAATCTGAAGTTTTTAACTTCCCATAGGAAGTTATTGTAATGGGTCCGATTTGTCAAATTGAAAATTTTGACATTTCTCGACGTTTCAAGGTCCCTAGAGTCGAAATAAAAGATTTTTAGAAAGATGTCTGTGCGTGCTTGTGTACGTACGTTCGTACGTCCGTACGTTCGCGACATTTTTTTCGTCGTCCATAGCTCAAGAACCAGAAAAGATATAGACTTCAAATAAATTTTGTTATACAGATAATAAGGCAAAAAGATGCAGAAAGGGCTCTCAAGAAAATTGCGTGGGTGGTTTTTTTACCATAGCAGTTTGAAAAAAAGGTGAAAATTTTGGTTAACCCTAAATATCTTACGAACCAAAAGCGCTAGAGACTTGAATTAAATTTTATATAATACATTGTAACGTGATACCAAACTTATTTATTTTTTGAAAAAATCAATATAACGGTTTTTTTTATAAATCAATAAAACTGAAAAAAAAATTTTTCACCTCCAAAATTTTGCGACTGAAATATGATTTCATTTCTTAAACAATTTTGTGCAACGAAGAATAATGTTTTTGACATCTGATAAAATTTTTATCAAAATCTAATTGAAAGTTTTTTTTATAAAAAATAAAAATTTAAAAAAAACATTACTCAAAGTTAGTAAAAATTAAATATCGATTCAAATATCTTTTCAAAAACTTAAAATTTAGGCATCAAGCTTATTTTATCTTACAAGAAATATTGTTTTCAACATTTTGAAAAATGTTGAGAAAAATCGAATTGACAGTTTTTTTTACAAAAAATAAAAACCTACAAAAAAATTTATAAAAGTTGGTAAAAAATGATTTTCGACTCAAATATCTTTTCAAAACTTTGAGATATTGCCTTTAATTTACTTTTATCTTACAAAAAAATCTTGTTGTCAACATTCAGTTAAAGTTTGAAAAAAATCGAATTGGCAGTTTTTTTACAAAAAATAAAAACCTAAAAAAAATGTATAAAAATTGGTAAAAATTGATTTTCGACTCAAATATCTCTTTAAAAATTTTAAATATTGGCTTCAAACTAATTTTATCTTATAAGAAATATTATTTTCAACATTTGGTAAAATTTTAACTTTTAAGCAAGACAAATCGACAGACGGGATGGGAAGTTATCAGTGGGGGTCGCATCCCAGCCTCTTTTTTTTATTTTGTATTCTGTTTGATCTAAATGCTTGTTGTTTGTTTTGTTAACATTTTTCCATCAACCAGCCTACGATGCTTCTAATGATTGTTTTTATATGTTGCGAGACTTTTTCGGAATCGGTTTGAGTATACCTTTCTTCCAATTGTTAGAAAAGATACCAGACCGAACAATGCCATTATTAACTTCCCATAAGTTCGTAAAAAATGATATTCGACTCAAATATCTTTTAAAAACTTTGAGATAATAGGTTCTTAATAATTTTTTCTTATAAAAAATATTATTATCAGCATTAGGACAAATTTGGAGAAAAATCGAATTTAAAGTTTTTTTTACAAAAAATAAAAATCTAAAAAAAAATGTATAAAAGTTGGTAAAAATTGATTTTCGACTCAAATATCTCTTCAAAAATTTGAAAAAATTGCTTCAAACTAATTTTATCTTATAAGAAATATTGTTTTCAACATTTGGTAAAATTTTAAAAATAATCGAATTGACAGTTTTTTTACAAAAAATAAAACTCTAAAAAAAAACCAATACTAAAACTAGGTAAAAATTTACTTTCGGCTCAAATAGCTTTTCAAAAATTAAAAATATTGGCTTCAAACTTATTTTATTTAACAGAAAATATTGTGTTCAATATTCAGGAATTAAAAAATAAAATCTACAAAAAATAGTGCGCAAAATTTGGTAAAAAAAACATATAGACAAACTTTTAAGCAAGACAAATCGACAGACGGGATGGGATGGGAAGTTATCAGTGTGGGTCGCATCCCAGCCTCTTTTTTTATATGTTTTTGTTTTTTTTTCTAAAAAAAACTGTCAATTTGATTGAAATTTTGCCAGAAGTTAAAAACGCTGTTCTTAGTCGCATACAATAATTTTGGAGATAGAACTTTTTCTTTGTAAGATATCCGAGGCAACAATTACCTATTTTTACAAGTTTTTTTTTGATTTAAAAAAACCGTTCATTATATTTTTGAAGTTAAAAATATATTTTTAGATAAAGCTTTTTGGTGTTTGATAAGTAATTGGCGATTAATGCAAAAAATAGAACTCAACAACTTATAAAATTGTTTAAATAATTTGTCTGTTGTGTTTAACTCTTTTTTTTAAGTTACTGCAAAAGTGGATATTGGGTTATAACACAATAATTTAGATTTTGCCGTTGTTTTCCGATCCTCAATTAGTACGTTAACTCACTTTTCTGAAAAAATGCCTGATCAACTACATATACATATGCTGAAAACTGGGACGTTTACTTTAAGCTCAAATTGTTGTTAATGTATTTGCCTTAAATTTGTAGAACAAGATTGTATATTGAAAGCCCGAAATTTTCGAGGTCTTATGAATTTTCGACATCTTGGGTTCGGCCAACATCATACAAAAAAAAGAGGCTTGGATGCGACCCACACTGATAACTTCCCATCCTGTCTCAATTTGTCTTGCTTAAAAGTTTGTCTATATGTACTCGTATCAATTTTTACCAAATTTTTTTTGTAGATTTTATTTTTTATGAAAAAACAGACTATTGGATTTTTATATAGATACAATTTACTGAATATCGAAAACAATATTTTCTGTGAAATAAAATAAGTTTGAAGCCAATATTTTTAATTTTTGAAAAGCTATTTGAGTCGAAAGTAAATTTTTACCAATTTTTAGTATTGTTTTTTTTTAGATTTTTATTTTTTGTGAAAAAAGCTGTCAATTCGATTTTTTTCAAAATTTTACCGAATGTTGAAAATAATATTTCTTATAAGATAAAATTAGCTTGACGCCAATATTTAAAATTTTTGAAAAGATATTTGAGTCGAAAATCAATTTTTACCAACTTTTGTTAATTTTTTTTAGGTTTTTAATTTTTTGTACAAAAACTGTGAATTCGATGTTTTTCAAAATTTTACTGAATGTTAACAACGATATTTTTGAAAGATAAAAGTGTTTAAAGCTCATATGTATCTACAATTTTTAAAAAGATATTTGAGTCGAAAATCAATTTTTACCAACTTTTATTAATTTTTTCAAGGTTTTTATTTTTTTGTAAAACAAACTGTCACTTCGGTTTTTCTCAACATTTTTCAAAATGTTGAAAAAAATATTTTTTATAAAATAAAATAAGTTTGAAGCCGAAATTTCACGTTTTTGAGAAGATATTTGACGCGATATTCAATTTTTAGCAACTTTGAGTGATGTTTTTTTTAGATTTTTATTTTTTATAAAAAAAAATCAATACGATTTTTCTTAAAATTTTATCAGATGTCAAAAACATTATTCTTCGTTGCACAGAATTGTTTTGGAGATGAAATCATATTTTAGTCGTAAAAATTTGGAGGTGACAGATATTTTTTGTTCAGTTTATTTTTTGATTTAAAAAATAACCCTTTAATGGATTCTTTTCAACAAATATACTTCTTTGATATCACGTTACAATATATTATATAAAATTTAATCCGAGTTTTTGGTTCGTAAAATATTTAGAGTTAACCAAAATGTTTACCTTCTTTTCAAACTGCTGTGGTAAAAAAACCACAAACGCAATTTTCTTGAGAGCCTTTTCTGCATCTTTCCGCCTTATTATTAACTTCCCATAAGAATTTATTGTAATGGGTCCGATTGACTCTTTTCTGTATAGCAAAATTTGTTTGAAATCGATATCTCTTCTGGTTCTTGAACTATGGACGACGAAAAAACATCGCGAACGTACGGACGACGTACGGACATACGGACACACGGACAGACGGACGTACGGACGTACAAACGTACGCTTTGTACACACGCGCGCACAAACATCTTTCTAAGAATCTTTTTTTTCGACTCTAAGGACCTTGAAACGTCGAGAGAAAAAAAAACAAATCGGACCCATTACAATAACTTCCTATGGAAAGTTAATAACCAAAAAATCAGAATTAGCGGATCTAACACAAAGTCTTTAGTTACTAGACTAATTTGGATTTTTATTGGTGATTTATTTTTTGGTGATTATAGAAAACCAATGTTTTAATTTCAGACCAACAGAAAAAAAGGAAAAGTTGAATTCAGCAACGAAGTTTCAAAAATTTGCCAAACGATTAAAAATGTTCCAAGCAGAGATCCCAACTCAAATAACAAAACATCAAGAAAGAACAATTGGCTTTTACACACCAATACACTATTTCTTCCATTTGTACTTCTTGCTATGCTTAGTAAAGATATTATTTTGTAAAGGATTTCTCTGACTGCAGTGAAATTAAGGGTATTACAAAAAGTTCGCTTTTGATTCTTCCTCATTTAATCATGCTGATGGGCTTCAGAATATCATACTTTTGGTTATGGATATCCCCAGTGACTGCGAAAGTTGTTAACAAGCTGTTTGCAGGCAACGCGCAGTAAATGTTAATCCTACGGATTGAATTTTTTTTGTATTTTTGTTAAACCCAATTATACAAACCTTTACTCAAGAAAACCCCTGCCTGCAAGGTAAGTAAGGCGTATCTGCGTCTGAGAATTGTTTTATTTATGTATTTTAACAGAATTATCTACCTATAACGTGGTTGGGAAGATTCCAAATCACACAGATAGGTACTTTTCTTTTGTTTTTCTGTGTTCTATACGCTGTGCCTTCTAAACACGAACATTATAATCCAGATGTATACGAGTACTTGTACAAAAAAAGAAAACTCCACAATATGCAAGATGATGATAACATCTGTTCCAGATTAGCTAGTCCATTCGGTATATCCTTGCTTTTCTTACATAACATTTTATGAGCAAATCTTCCAGAAGCATAAAGACTTAAATTTCATTTACGACCCAAAACACAAAAAATAAACGAGGATTGTTTCTTTTTTTATTCCTTTCAACACACACATTTAATAGCTTCAACTTCAATACTGTGTGCAAAGCTATATGATGCGAGTAAAGTATAACGAATAAGTCCCTCTGTGCATTTGAATGCGTGAAGTGTACCCTCTGTTGCCACAATTACCGCAAAGATGATAGAAGCAAGAGGAACGTGCCTCTCGTTCTCCATCAAGGATACTAAAATTATGAACATTCTTCGCATTTAGCCCAAGCGCTAGCGTCAGCACCCACCGCGACCGCACCAGCCAGAATCAGCGTCCCAGCATCCAACATCAGCATTCTAAACTCAAACCAAGAAAACAAAAAAAAACACAAAAAGAAAGGCCCTAAGCACAGCATAGCGATAGCGCATAACACAGCAAACCGCCTATTCGCCCATTTTTCTCTCAATGAGGTAAGAGAGTGCTATTATATTACGCTTTGCATCCTGGATTTCCAGGGTATTTTTTCGCAGACATCCGGTTTTCATATTTTCATTTCTTGTCTTTGTTTGAAATTTCCATTCTATTCTATTATGGGATTCCGGTTTTGTTCGCCATCGCATCGCATCCCGCCAACCACCCCGACCTCAAAACCATCCATCCCTAGTTCCCTACCCTATCTAAGGCAGAGTGCCAGGGAGCTAGGCCAAGCCAGGAATAAACTAATACTAAGTCGTTTGGCTGTTGTCTTTTGCGTGAAAAAGCAATTTCAGAGCATCGTCCTTGCTGTTGCCACATGCAAATGCAAAGTCCTAGATGACATGTAATTAAAATAGTGTGAAATATTATCTGTGCAGAAAATACAAAAAAAAGGACGAAAACAAAAACACCGCGAAGAGTCCTTGTTATTTGCGTACCAATGCACAGTCACACCTACCTTACCTATAGGTAAAGGTATGTGTTTATGTTTTGTTTCCTTTTGCTCTCGCTCATGCTATAAAACATTTCGCGAGGTGGTTCTTTTGTTACTTGTTATATTATTGAGTTGTCCTTTTGAGGCCAAGTGGTGTGTGGAGGAGAATTTCCTTCGTTTATACTTACTTGTATCATTTTGTTGTCGTTGTTGCTTTTTTTTTTTGTTATAAGGACGATGATGCCAGGAGCAAAGATTCTATTTGTTATTTACTAATAAACGTTGGAACCACGTTTATTCTTTCAAATAGGACCAACTTTTATGAAGGGATTGCTGTGCATCAGCAATCTTTGAAAAAAAGATCAAAAGTGCTGCTCTCGGTACTTGGTAAATTCAAATATGTATGTTTTTGAGATTCCTTATAGAAAATGAAATCATCATTGAAAGGAAAGGAAGGCAAGTATATAATATTGCATTGAGTGAACAAACACAATAAAAATGAAGAAAAGAACAACAAAAACAAAACAATTCTAGAAACTTCAAAACTACACTATGGCTGGTGCCGAAGCCGAATATACTCGCTTACATGAGTTTTTTCTACGCTTATATTTACTCAGAAAAAGTATAGTTGTGTTTTAAAGGCTACAAGCACACAAAAATGAAACTTCTAGTAAAACAATATTAATATGACATGTGTCATATTATATCGAGATTTCTAACAGGAACTTGACAACTTTGTGAACGCACCCTTTTACTAATTTTCGAATTGTCATTATCAATTATTTATTTAGTAAAGTCAACATCGTGATGGTAAAGTACACAAACGATCACCGTTTAGGTTAGGATAGGTAAATGATCTGGGAATTGATTTTGTTATCGCCAAACTTATATCAATGTAGATCCCTTGTAATAATCTGATAGTCTCATAACTTTCCTCAAGAGTAATCCACTTACAAGCTTTAATAAGAGACTGTTTCCTGCAAAGCCTTCGAATTTTTCAAGGCTATCAAAAAAGTTTTTTCTTAAGAATTCGTAGCTTGTATGGCACAATGCTGAGCATAGGAAGTGAGTAGTGTCTCGTGCTCTTCCTCATTGTTGCACCCTTTATGAATATGTCGTCGTCGATGCAACAGGTTGTGGCCGGTTATCATGCCCACAAGCAATCGAGGTGTATAATTGAACGAAATCTTGATTTGTCAAATTTTGGCCATAATTACTTGATTGTAGTGTAGGTTTCAAGGCTTTTTCATCGTTCATTGTTTCCCTATAGTTTTTTGGTATGAATTACCTGTTTTAATTCACAATATGAGGAGTTTATGGTAAAGTCAATATTTGATTAGTTAAGTGGTGTACCTTTCCTCGCAAGTTCATCAGTTATATCATTTCTAGGCAAATCACTGTGACCTGTTACCTATGAAAGTCAAATGTTATGCACCGTTTTTAACTTCCCATAGGAAGTTATTGTAATGGGTCCGATTTGTCAAATTGAAAATTTTGACATTTCTCGACGTTTCAAGGTCCCTAGAGTCGAAATAAAAGATTTTTAGAAAGATGTCTGTGCGTGCGTGTGTACGTACGTTTGTACGTCCGTACGTCCGTACGTCCGTATGTCCGTACGTCCGTACGTCCGTACGTCAGTACGTTCGCGACGTTTTTTTCGTTGTCCATAGCTCAAGAACCAGAAGAGATATCGACTTCAAATAAATTTTGTTATACAGATAATAAGGCAGAAAGATGCAGAAAGGGCTCTCAAGAAAATTGCGTGGGTGGTTTTTTTACTATAGCAGTTTGAAAAAATGGTGAAAATTTTGGTTAACCCTAAATATCTTACGAACCAAAAACGCTAAAGACTTGAATTAAATTTTATATAATAGATTGTAACGTGATACCAAACAGGTATATTTTTTTAAAAAAATCAATATAACGGTTTTTTTTTTTAAATCAATAAAACTGAAAAAAAAAATTTGTCACCTCCAAAATTTTACGACTGAAATATGATTTTATCTCTAAAACAATTTTGTGCAACGAAGAATAATGTTTTTGACATCTGATAAGATTTTGAGAAAAATCTAATTGACAGTTTTTTTATAAAAAATAAAAATCTAAAAAAAAACATTATTCAAAGTTCGTAAAAATTGAATATCGATTCAAATATCTTTTCAAAAACTTGAAATTAAGGCTTTAATTTTATTTTATCTTATAAGAAATATTGTTTTCAACATTCTGAAAAATTTTCAGAAAAATCGAATTGACAGTTTTTTTTACAAAAAATAAAAACCTAAAAAAAAAAATTTATAAAAGTTGGTAAAAATTGATTTTCGACTCGAATATCTTTTCAAAACTTTGAGGTATTGGCTTTAATTTAATTTTATCTTTCAAAAAATTTTGTTGTCAACATACAATTAAAGTTTGAAAAAAATCGAATTGACAGTTTTTTTACAAAAAATAAAAACCTAAAAAAAATGTATAAAAGTTGGTAAAAATTGATTTTCGACTCAAATATCTCTTTAAAAATTTTAAGTATTGGCTTTAAAGTAATTTTATCTCATAAGAAATATTGTTGGTAAAATTTTTAAAAAATCGAATTGACAGTTTTTTTTTACAAAAAATAAAACTCTAAAATAAAACAATACCAAGTTTTACTTGGTAAAAATTTACTTTCGGCTCAAACAGCTTTTTCAAAACTTAAAAATATTGGCTTGAAACTTATTTTATTTCACAAAAAATATTGTTTTCGATATTCAGTAATTTTAATATAAAAATCCAACAGTCCGTTTTTTCATATAAAAAATAAAATCTACAAAAAAGATTACGCAAATTTGGTAAAAATTGATACGAGTACATAAAGACAAACTTTTAAGCAAGACAAATCGACAGACGGGATGGGAAGTTATCAGTGTGGGTCGCATCCCAGCCTCTTTTTAAATTATAAAAATTGTCTACAAAAAATCGGAGTCGTTGAAAGCAACCTTAAGAGCAATAACTTCAATCTTCTGTCAATAAAATGTTTAGAGCAAAAACTTAAGTCTTAATGTTCTTTGTGTAGTGTTTTGGTGTCAGTGAAAAAACGGGTTAGTCGAAGTGTTGAAAATATCGATGCCGTTCCGACTTCGGTAGCAAACGATCCAAATCAGACAATTCCACTGCGTTCTCAAGATTTGGGCATATCTATAAGGCTATGCTTTTTTGAGGCTTCCAAATCATTCGACAAAATGTTAATGAAGCAATGAGATACAAATATAACTTGTAAGGCAAATACTATAGAGCCACGTTATTTTACGACAGTTGAAGCAATGTTTTACGGTTAAAAATGTTTTAAATTAAACCGGTAGTTGAAGTAGTGTGAAATACGTGCAAAGTTTTACGACCCACCTACAAACCAAGGTCCTTTTTACTTGGTACTTTAATCCCACGCAAATACTCCGTAAGTACAGGACACCATTTACAGGATACGATACGAAAAAAACTTCGTCAAAGCAGGTTAAGCTGCTGTGACAAGTTAGTGAATTTTGTCCATGAAGTTCCCCTTACGAGCAAGAGGCAATCACTGCTCGAGAGTTCTTTACCAAGTACTTATAGACACGACCACTTGTCTGCCCTCCCGCACTACCTTCACTTAACCCACATTGCACCCGTAAACTTTTTCAATAAGCATATAGCCAATATTAGAGTCTTTAAAATCCTGACCTATTCTTGCAAGACGCTCAGCTATTGAGTTCAGTACTATATTTTAGCGAATAACTACTCAATAAGTTTTGAAGATAACTATTATAGGATTTTTACAGCTTTATTGTGACAGTTTCCTTGACCTGCTAAGTGCTGCACGGAACAGTCGTAGCTTGGTGGTTAAGCTAAAAGAATTTGTGTGACAATATTTCTAAAAGACATTTTAAATCTTCTAACATCTCTACCGCTTGTCCAGAAATAAGTAATAATGAGCGAGATCCAAGGCTGATCCCTTAAGTTTTTGTTGAATTGATCCTTAGCCTTACGATGTTTGTTCTCCCTTCACCCTTCTTGTCATTTGATAGAGATCCATAGATCGTATGAGAGAGTTAGTGTACGTGGTCCTTGTCAGCGTAGTATAGATTTGTGATGTGAACTTAAGGCCCTGCTTGAGGCCGTTTTAAACTTCCGAGACTACTTTAATAAGTAAAATTATTCAATTTCAGCCCCGGAAAATCTAAGATTTTTTGTTTAAAAGCCTTTCATCAGCCACACGTCAGTTATTGGTGTGTCTCTTGTGTTGGCAGTCTGATAGGACTGTAATTAAAAGAGAGCACCATTCTCAGTTGGTACGACAATACAATGATTTTGTATGATTGGACCGATATTTCAAAATATTGATGTTTTTTTAAAAAAGGCAGGATTACAAGTAACGAAGATTGATCGTTTTATTTCCCCAAGGAACACAATTGCCCACCGATATCTTATCCATTTTTTGCAACAGTGTGGAGGCTATATTAGTTATATTAATTCCACAATCAAGGCCTTAAGGACTATATTCAAATGAGAGCGACCAACGACAGTTCATTCATTGTTGATATTCTTCATTATAGATGTACAACAAATACTAGAATGAAGTTTGTAGGTTAAGACGTTCGTTTAAGTGTGGATTGTATGTGGAACGTGAATGTTTTCTTAAATTTCTCTTATTTTGGGAAAGAAAAAGCTAATATTATTACCTATTTGTTTATAATTTGCCCAAAATGTAGGTTTAAAAATTGTTTAAAATTATAGGGAGCATATGTCGGTTTCATGTGAATGGTTCTTTGAAGATGGAGACCGTGATGTTATCCAGAATTTACTTTTTAAGCATCCAATTAAAACCCAAAGCATATTTAGTAAATACTTAAAATTGTGTACTCCCGACCTCAGCTCAGTGTCAAAATGCAACTTGTGTGGATTCTAAAAAGTACTTTAAGTATACGTCTATTGTGCATAATTCTTCCATTAAAAAAATGGTTTCAAACATTATCGCAGAAGTCCTTAAAAACATATTTTTTTCTTCGAGCCAATATGTTACTCCTTAAAGTTTAAGTTAAAATAAAAAAACAACAAAAATATGTAATTAAAGGATGCCATTCTCTGAGTAGCTTCCTTTTGTCATGCACCACATCGGGAAAAAACTATCTGTGTTTTGTACATCTAGGTATCTAACCTATCTACACATACCTTCTACATTCGTTGCGTTGTTGCAATTTTTTTTAAACTCAGACAGATACTCGCTATAAAGAAGATGAACGGGTGGAAGTGGCAGGGAGCGTGGGTGGATCGAGCTTAGCTTGGATCCTAGTGTGAACTGTGAAGGCACTTGCACGTTCGAGTGCAGTTGTATAATGTATAGTGTATGTGGTGATTTTGTGGTTAGCCATGTGGAAAATGTCTGTATACATAGATATATATGTATGTTTGGAAATACTCGTATATATGTATATTTAAAACCACTTCTACCGCACAACCGAACATCCTCAGACATATCACGGGCCGAGCTGGTCCAGGCCAGGCACGCTCGCCGACTGATGTGGAAAATTGTTAATTTTAAATTGAATTTGATTCTGTGTTTTTCTATTTCTATTGTAGCTAAGCAACTTTTTCTTAGTTTAACAAAATTGAAAAAACAAAATCGAGAAGAACTTTGATTATTTTTCTCTTTCACTTCTATTCTTCACTTTATAGTATATCCTGGTTCCGGAAATGACTTTTCGTTCATTCTTTTGATTTTAAATCAAAATGCTACTGTCAATTATTTCTATCGTGATTGAAGTTCTGTCTGTTTGAATTTCTGATACCAGTTGATGGAGTGTGAATTGAGAATAAATAATTTATAAGAAATTGCATTGGATGGGTTTCGTTAAAGAATATTTCAAAGCGCTCTTGATATGAGAGTTGCAAGACGCATCGACATAATTTAATTTTTCTAACTACATATATTTCAATAGCAATGCTTTTGTTTTAATACAACATTTCGGAAAATATTCATTCATTAGCCCCTGATAATATATAACTCCAGGACTTTTACTAGGGATTTTATTTGTTAATTATTACACATTCAAACCTCCAATATTTAGTAACAAGATCTTGCTTTGATATGTAGAAAAATAGCCATATTAATAGAAATTTTTCATGACCAATATGCAAATTTGTGGCTGTTTGTCTTAGTAACTTAGAGCATTTCAATTTCTTAAATCGATTGTGTAGCACTGGAATATACCTTTTAATTGGTTCAAAACAAAAAAGTTTAATCGTGTTAAATTTGTTCTTCAAAAAACAACTCCGTCAGAAAATTGTTCTTGCAAAATTTTGATTGTTTCGTTACTCTTAGAGCCTTCATGCTGAAAATAAACTTCGTCCAATTTCAATTCCAGCCCAGTCAAAAATACATTAATCATACTTCGATAACGCAATCCATTTAACGTAACTAAGGCTCAAGCCTCATTTTCGAATGAGAAAGGTGCAATTCGTAGTCCACCACAGCCAGTTCTTAAACCTTACTAAATATTGAAATCAATTCACAACAGAGATTTGGCTTTCGAAGCCCACCATAAATACGTGCAGTAGAAATATTGAAATAATCCGTTTTGATAAGAGGGTTCGATAGGTTATTGTTTTTCTTCAAATTAAGATATTGCACAATTACCAATTGTAGATTTCTGAAAGATCTTTATTAACTCTACTTATGAGGTAATCCAACAAGAAAAATTATTGCGAAATGTACAATTGAACATCATCGGCATAAAAATTTAAAAATATACTGTGACAAATTTGGGGAACGTTATTAATAAACATGCTAAATAGAATAGTGTACAAAATGGAACCTTGCGGAACACCAGCATGCACTTTCATTTAATCAAACAAATTCTCATTAACCTTTGTCTACGGTTTTAGAAATAGTTTCTAAATTTCTATTAAAAGGCAAAGAAAATATTCAGCTTAATACACAACTTTTAGTGGTTAGCTTTCTCAAAAGCTTTGGAAAAATCAAGCAGACATTATGTCAACTCATTCAGATCATACAAAATTCTTATTTGTGTTAATAGTTGATATTATTTGAGGTATTATCATTTGAAAACTACACAAAAGCAGCTTCTCAAAATGAAACCTCTCATTAGAAAACTCCTACCGTATGTAATAAAATCAATATTCTAACAATAAGTTTAATTTATTAGCTATGTTTCACATTTATAATATATAGCAAACACTTTTTCGACTTTGATTTTGTTTAAGTGCATTTAGGCCCCAATATACCAGTCATCTTTATAGCCAACAAAATTGGTCAGTTTTTATTTCTAAGAGATTTCCCTTTTTTCAGAAATATAAAAGAAACAGAATTTCTCATACAAATTCTTCACTTTTGCTGTCAAATATCTGAGAGAAATTTTTGTAAAATTCAAAAAGGATGAAAAGAATTTCAAAGCTATATTTCATTCCACTGCTATGTCGATATGTCTGAGAATATTCCCAGAAATTTTAGAAACAAAAACTGTTAAAATGAGTGTAAGGATATTGCTAAAATGAAAACCAATTTCCTAGATTGTCCTTTTTACCAAGAAATTACAGGAAAATGGAAGTCGAGAGCACCAAGTTAAAACACGTGAAATTGTGAAAGGTTAATAACACTTCTAACCTCATTTGCTAAATTTTCGCCAATTATCAAAATTAAGTGAGTGTGAAACTAAAATACAGAAAAATTCTTTTAAATCATTAAAAATTGTCATAAACATATTATATTCTCCTAGTTTGTATCTATATCTTCATACAAAGAAATTTATCTTTAAAATTCTGAAGAAATCCAAGGGTCAAGTATTGTCCGTTTGAGTCCCCGAGCAAAATAATAAGAAAAAACCGCCTTCCTATCAACAAAACTTTCTTTCTATGTAACTTAACTATGTTTATTTTTTTTTTCTGAAGAAATATCATCAAAGAAGGATGAAGTCTCTATCAAATCACCCTCAAAACTTTCGTCCTTTTTTTCGTTTAAAATGCTAATAAGTTCTTTTTAACCAACCCCACACCCCAAGTCCACTCGCTTTCTCTATAGGATAATCACTGTATTCTGTTACAAATTTGTATTATGAAAACTTTGTATAAGTGGGTAACTACTTAAAACCCAGAATAATCAGATGGAATTAAAACATTCTATCCGAAGGCGTTGATTTTTTTTCCAGTCGTTAATTGAGGTATATCTCTTTTTACTTTTTTTTCTGCTTTCCTCATCCTAGTTTCATGCAACATTGAATGCCTCAGTCCCTAGACCTTTTTTCTTTATTATTTTCTCCTTTGAGAGATTTGTGATAATTAGTTTGATTCAATATGTATGTATATTGTATACTATATGCATAAGTTATTGTAAATTCTACAAAGTTCTTGTGCTAATGAAGGTATAGGTAAATGGGTTAATAGCATTTTCGTGATTTAGGCTACTGTACCTTTCCATCAAGGTATCGAGCGATTTAAAAAAGGAAAATGTTTTACAGAATCAATGCGATGGAACCAAACACCTACCAACGGTCCAATGGGTCTAGATCTAGGACTTCTCCTTTTGATGAGAAACAATGACAAGAGAATTAAATACTAACCAATAGATAAGGATGTTAGAACCAATTAAAGTTTTAAGTATATCCAAAAAGGGAAGTTTAAAAATCACAACCAAAAGCATCCATATGAAGACTGGAAACCTAGCTGTCATTCTGGTTTGCCTAAAAGATTTAATGTTAGTTGACTCTCCCACATCTTGTATTGCGATCAATTGTCAATAAATTTATCAGAAATTCGTGAGTGCTTAAAAATACTGAAAATGAGAAGAGGCACGTATTCCTGTACCTAATGTACATGGTACAGTTTCGCAAAGAAATCTGCATATAGAACTGTTGTGGTTGAAGACTTCGCGCCTTTTTTAAGTTGTGAGTCAGCAAGAATCGTTGTGGATTGGTTTAGTTTTAGGTTATCGTTCACCACTTCATGGAGAATCAAGATATTGGTTCAAAAATTGGTGGGTCTGGACGCCGCGTTCATTACACCGTCTATTATCTATAAGTTCTTATAACATGTACATATGTATATATAATATATAAAATATACGATTTTAATGAAATTTATTTGTATTTCAGGTGTTTATTTGATTTATAAAAACATGTCGAAAATGGAAAAACAATCCAAACATACATTTGGAGGGCATATAATTTTCGCAGAAAAGATTATTACAAGATGAACCATGGCAATCGATAATAATAATAATAACGATAGCTACAATCATAACCTGGGTTAAGGAAGGATGCGTAATATTGGACAAATTTTCTAGCTCCATTTGAAGAGTTGGTCTAGGCAATTTTGCAAATATGTGAATGGCGATTTAAAAAAAATATATTACTGAAGAATTCAAAATTTTTGTATCTTGACAGCCATTATTTAAGAAATGTTTATTTGAAATTCTTCAATCGAATTGAATTGAGTTCAATCATCTTCCATATTATGTACGGTATGTGGTTGACTATTAACCGATTCTACGTTTACCATTCAACTACATTTAAAACTTAAAAACAGAAAAACGTTTTCAATTTGACTAGAAGCTCAATTAAATAAGTTGGTGCAACAGTCCATAGAGAATTACGGCTTAGTGGCTTTCAACTAATTCTATGTGCGAGTCATGTCAGGGAAAAAAGCTTAATGATTGTGAACAAAGAAGATTTTGTAAATGTACATAAGACTTGTGGAAAACAAGGAAAGAAAGTACATTTAAAATAGAATGGTTAGTTAATCACTTTTTTCGCAAATGTTAAATATTTTGCAAAATGGGTTCTTCGTAGTTACGCCTTAGTTTTTGGATCCGTTTAAACATGCATAAACTTGTCATTAAATAACATCGAAAATAATATTTAACTTCTTCATTTAAAAAGTGTACCATAATCTTTATTTGATAGTACGATCCAAATAATTTAATGTTTTAAGATGATTTCATGCAAATCTTGACCTTGGCTGCGCTTCAAATGGTCTATCCGGTTAGTCCAATTTTGGCATACTCTCACAAAGTGGTCACCGAACTCGCCCTTTAATAAGTCCATTGTTGCGTGTGATACGTGGCATGTGGCACGTCTTGTTGAAACCACATGTCATGCAATACAAGATCTTGCATTATGGGCAACAAAACATTGGATATCATCCAACGGTACGCTGAATTTTTCTGCATGCATTGGTAGCTCTAGCTGATATTCACTCCAAAATCGACAATTCGGCTTATTTACGTACCCATTGAGCCAAAAATGAGCTTTGTCGCTGAACACAATTTTTCGGTAAAAAAGCGTGCGATAAACTTTCTTAACAAAGCACGCATTTTGATAATAAAATTCAATAATTTTCAAGCGTTTTTCGTTTGTACATCGATTCATGGTTAAATTATAGAAGTCAAACAATACACGAAACTTGCGTCAGCTGTTCAAACCAGTGTTTCCAAAAAGATAATAGCTAAAAACTCACCCTTTACTTTTAAAATGGTTTGTTCTTTGGATATTTGAAACTAAAGTTGATTATAACTATAAAATATTCCAGGGTCATTCCAGGAGTAATTTTGATAGTCAGAACTTCTTTTTTGTGGACGATGCCTTCAAATAGTTCGTTGGTGATGGCTAGAAATTATAGGACCATATCACTTCAATTATTTATGGACGAATTATTGCACATCTTAATTTGGATGGATTTCTGATGATGTTTCCGAAAAGCTGTAATAAGTATTGGTGTAGTGGTATCGTCTTTATCTCTTCGGTCTACTTCGATTTGACTGCTTTTTCGGTGTAGATGCTTCACTTTTATTGCATCGCAGAATGTTGCAACCCAACGTCTTCTTCTTATTTGAGTCAATTATGTTCGGAACCACGAGTTCTGTTTTGTTGCTGTTCCGATAAGTTTTTCATGTGCTCTCGTACTCTTCTGGCAGTGATTTCCGGAGAGGATGATATGGTGTAGATAATAGAATCGTCATAATTTGGTCAGCATTTTATAAATTGAACAGCAGAGATCCTAACTAAGATCCTTGTGGTACTCCATTTGCTGATTCTTCTTTAGATATGAACCTGTCCATACAAAAATCTATAAGAAGGCAATTTTGTATAAGTGTTAATAATTAATAAGGTAGTCCTAGCTCCAACAGCTTGAGTAGAAGACCTTTTATCAAAACACTGTTAAAAGCTTGTCAAATGTCTAGCAAGCACCATTTTCTTTATAAGGTTATTTCCTTTTATAAGTCCACTAGTAAAGTCACTGAGAAGCTTCAGCTGTGAAACATATTGACCATCCGCTAATATGGTTGTGAACTTTTGTCTTGAAACAAAAAATTCCATTATACCAAACACTATAGTTAACGTTTAAACAGTTTATTTCTTTATTTTTTTAATTTTACTTACCTAAATATTTCTCTAAAAAAACGCGTTTCGGAGGACTTTGCGTAGTACTTCATTGCATAGAAATGGCATGCGTCTGATATAATTTCCGACCAGGTGATAAGAAAAAAACCTCAAAGAAAAATGTCTCCGATATAAAGGAAATATTGGAAAGTCCAATATTAGGGCTTTTGCTGTCTAAGTTAAATTTCAACAGTACTTGATACATGATGATTTTACTGTATGCTACCAAATTAAATAGGGTTCGGAGTTATTTTTTAAACTTAGTGAACACCGGCATCTGTTTAAACACGTGTAGTATATTGTATTCGCATAGTGTCATTCACCACATAGTCAGGTAAGGAATTTGGTGTTGAAAAGCTTGTGAGTCTAGCCACCTTTTGTATTGAATGTCGATAATTTGATTATTTGTTCTAAAATTACATCAAAACCAAAGCGGGGCACGTGCATTATGGTTAACGGAACAAAAGCTTAGACTTCTTTATGATGGCAACACTATTTCCTCGTTTATAATGAACATTTCCAAAATTAGAATTCCCCAAAACAAAAGCATTATGGCGCTTGGAAAAAAGCATCCTTTTGTGTTCATTTATGATGTCTGGAGACAGGATGCCATCCAGCACATGCAAGGAATAAATACCTTTCAAAAACACATATACACACTAACTACACCTTATCCAGAACTAAATTGACAGAGCTCATTTTGTCGCAGCAATTAAGTGACTCATTAAATTTCCAGGCATTGCATTAGTGGTCCTTCGTGTTTCCCACATATCCTATAACTATTGTCATACAAAAACCCAACTTTCAGGATTTGCACAAAAATATATACATATATGTATGTGTACGTATAGCCGTCACATAAATAAGTGCACCATCAAATATATATCTTTTTCTCTTTCTACATCACAGAAAAGTCTAACTAGGACGATTCAATTAATTCCTATAGCGAACAATTGACGATGAAGGAACATTTCATTCTACTCGTCAGTATCCCATAAAAGATGCAAATGTTCCACAGGTAGGAAGAAGATGAGCTCGCCAGTCATCAGCTTCAGCTCCAGCTTCAACTCGAGCATCCCTATCGTCGACGTCGTCATCGTCATCATCCTCATCGTTGTCACAGATGGAGCTGCTCGTGCTGCTGATGCTGATGGAAATAGTGATGATGTGTATAGCTGGGGCTGTGGTGATGCTATTCTCCTCGCTGAGTTGAATTCGGCTGGAAATTCCTTTTATGCGATTCGCTTGGTCGCCTGAATATAAACGAATTAAGAGATACATTACCATGTTCGTTTCAATTTTGTATCGCGCACATTGAATACGTGGCGATGACGATCTATATATGGTGTGGTGGTTACTTGATGGGAATGGGAAGAAGCTTCCTCGTGGGACATTACCCGTCGATGTCAGGCAGCCATTGAATTGCATATCGGCGAGAAGTGAGCTGATGTCACGAGGAGGGAACATGCCACTATACGACGACAGAAGCAGTGGAGGATGCACCATCAGGTGAAAAAAGAAGAGTTTTCTATCTGAAATAGTTGTGGGTGTGGATATAGAATTCGAAATCTCATGGGATGTCGCTGCTGACAGTGTCCCCTAATCAACCTGAATTGCAAAGAGGTTAACTGCTATGTGCGGGCGATATTGTCAGTCTAGCAACGAACTACCGCGTATAGCCCGCCATCCTCAATGAGATATTCAAGCTCTATCCACGTAACGATGCGGAACAGAAGGTGAATATACATTTAGAGACAATACAGGTAAATATCAAGAGGAATTTAGAATGAATGTATGTACAGTTGTGGGGTGGGGGAGTATATGAAAGTTTCTTGTTCTACAGGAAATTTCGATGACTTGTCAAATTATCTAGTGATCATATTACCCTGGAAATTGCTTCCAAATTTGCTAAGACGACGAACATGACATTTCTGTTTATTGTCAAGGGTGTAGCGTATGTTGAATGCATTAAAGGTAAACCTACCCATTAAGCACTTTAAATTAAAGTTTTGGTTAAAGTGTGATAACATTTCTATATTGCAAAACTAAATGGCTTAAGTCTTGTTTAGCCATTCTAGACTTCTAAGATGAGAGCTTGAGACATTTTTGGGGATTTAACTTGACAAGTATCACCAACGTTTTTGAAACAAAAATAGAAGATCTTGAACTAACTGAGTGTAGATATAAAACGATTCGATTTGAAAGCAGAAAAATGGCATCACCAAAGTTTTTGAAATAAAAGTAGAAGATCTCGAACTAAGTACCTAAGTGTTAGTATAAAACGATTCTATAACCACTAAAAATTAAGGTCAATTGAATGCTTAACCCAAGATGACTTTAATTTAATTTAACAATATCTCGATGTTATAAAAAAAAAAATTAGGTGGCGCAACAGTCCGTTGTGAACCAGGTTCTAGTGACTTACAACTCGCAACCATTCCTGTGTGCGAGTACTGTTGTCAGGAATGGAAGGGACCTACAATTTTAGGCCGAATCTGAACGGCTAATTTGAGAAAGCACTTTTTGATGAGAAGAATTACTCTTGAAGGAATTGTCAATTCATCGCAAGAGGCAGTATCCGCGAATTTTTTTTTTAATTAAGGTGGCACAGGCAGGGATTGAACCCAAGACCCCTTGCAATACAGTCCAATGCACTAACCATCATGCCACGGGTACTACATCTCGATGTTATAGGAAATTTAAAATCAACTTTTATAAACCAATAGCAATTCTGTTTAGAACTGCTCTACTCCTACGGTTCAATACTTTCCCATTTTTGATGAAATGATATGGATGTTTAAAAGGCAGAACTTTTGAAGTTTTTTGAGATCGTCTCGATACAAAAATTAGTATTTAAACGAGGTATTTAACGATCAATTGAAGATTTTTTTGATTCGGGGTTACACGGCGCACAAAATTTACGGTATTACAGCAATTCGATATTATAGAACACTTTTTTTAAATAACTTATAGCAACATGGAAAACTGAATTTTCAGGCAACTTTTCTAGTACATAGAAAATTATATTACCTTTAGTACTCGAAACCAACTTTTAGAACACAAAATACTAAGATTTTCTGCATAACTAAATTTTAATCTGATTTTCACGAAAAATTTCAGCAACAAGATATTTATTACCGCAGTTCTTCTATTTTGGTTTCAGGTCCTTTATTATTTTACAAAAATCATGACTGGCCAGTTGTCAGCTTTAATATTCGTTATGTTTTCAAAAGGGTTTTCTTTTTCTTCACATCTTTTAAGAATGCCTTGAAAACTGCAAGACATTTATTACCGCAGTTCTTCTATTTTGGTTTCAGGTCCTTTATTATTTTACAAAAATCATGACTGGCCAGTTGTCAGCTTTAATATTCGTTATGTTTTCAAAAGGGTTTTCTTTTTCTTCACATCTTTTAAGAATGCCTTGAAAACTGCACTTGGACATCTGTCTTAAATTTAAGCCAGTGAAAAGAACGTATCTCTTGGTATTTGAAAACAAATCATTTGTAAATACTCGTAATTGCCAAATTTGTGTAAGCTTTTGAAATATGCTTTCAAACTTTTGTAGAGAATTATTTTGTTCGTTTGTTTGCATTATTTGATAATTCCCTGCTTTTGTTACGTTCATAATATTTAAATTAACTTCTTTTTATGACTTCTGAGTCATTTACATTCATTTGGCTAGCTTAAGAAATGACTTAAAATTTTGTAACAGTCTAATAACTTTTTAGCATATCTTCTTGAAAGGCGGCTGATTCATATAGAGACAGAGAGGCAACAACAAATTTCGATCTGTCACCGTTAGCAGCAATTGGACCTCTGTTACTCAACCACATGAAAAATTTTGCGAAAGAATTTAAGTGTGATGCCTTTCAAAAGGGCTCTTGGAAAGTTGGCCGAATATCCACTTTTTTACCGAAAAATTGTGTTCAGCGACGAAGCTCATTTTTGTATCAATGGGTAAGTAAATAAGCTGAATTGTCGACTTTGGAGTGAATAGCACAATAAGCAATGCAAGAACTACCAATGCATCCAAAAAAAGTCACAGTTTGGTGCGGTTTATGGGCTGGTGGCATCATTGGACCGTACTTCTTCAAAGATGATGCGAATCGTAACGTAACTGAGAATGGTGAGCGCTACCGTGAGTTGATATCCTACTTTTTTTTGCCCAAAATGCAAAAGGCTGGACTTGCATGACATGTGGTTTCAACGAGACGGTCCCACGTGCTACACCGCTGACAACACGCGCAATAATGGACTTATTGAGAGGCGAGTTCGGTGAACATTTTATTTCACGTTCGGGGCCGTTCAGTTGGCTCTCTAAATCGTGCGATTTAAATAAGGATTTCATGCATTTTTCTTAATTGTATGTGTTTTTTCTTAAATGTTCTTCAATTCACAACTTTTTTCTACAATAGAGAAAAACCTACAAAAACAACAATCTACTGATAAGAAATGGTTTTCGATTCAAGTATTATAAGAGCAAATAAAGATATTAATTTTAAATTTGTGTATCTAACACAAAATATTTTTAGTAATACATATTTATATACCTAGAGGTGTAGAAAACTCGACAGACGGACAAGGTTGGGAAGTTATCAGTGTGGGTTACATCACAGCCTCTTTTTTGTAAAAACCGTCCAATTAATTTATTTGAAAGTCCTTCTTTGTATTTAAAGTCAATATCTCTACTGGTTCTTGAGACACTGACGATGAAAAATAGTGTCCCTAACGTACGAAACATAAAAAGGTATATAGTTGAAATGAGTTTCAAGTACAATGGCACTTACTTAATTTGGTGAAAGTAAACTAAACTAAACGAAACTGAGTTAAACGACTATTAAAAGGTAAATGAAATATAGAACAGTGTGTTGGCTCGTAGACTTAAGCTCGGTTAAATCTGTTATAGCTGCACCTTTAAGGTGGCTCTGGAGAACTAGGTGTATTGATTGCATTTAAACAATATTGGGCAAAGGTTAAATGATGAAAAAACGTTGTTCAAAGCATTCTAAATAATTCATGTTCATGTAAGGAACCCAATTAACCAATAGCTAAATAGTTCAATGATTATTTTGTATCAGAAAATTGTAATTAAACACCCTCTTTTAGTTGTAACCATTTGCTCTGAATTGGCTAACAATGTTTATAATTGAAACCTCATTTGTGAGGTTATAACCATATGCTTGTGGTTATAATGATATTAAGAACATTATGCTAAGAAAATCGGATGTTTTTTAGTTGATGTATTGTCTCTTATTTCCAGTTTCTTAATAATAAATTATCAGTGTTTTCTCTGAGGTCCTTTAAACACACACATATCATTATTATTATTATTATTATTCCAAGCTTTATTCACTCATTAATACTTTAAAATTTACAATAATTTTATAATTACCATTTGATTGAATATATTTACATTACATTTAAACAAGTATGTGTACGTAAAATGAATTAAATTACAAGAAACAAATAACTCAATGAAGGTTTAAAACTAATTTAAATATGTATATAAATTATTTGAAAAGAGTGATAAAATTTTAGGTTATCTGAGCATAAGCCTCCCCCAGACTTCTCCATCTTCTTCTATCTAGTAATTATCTCCAATAAAGTGGGCATATTTTTCGGATGTCATCCTTCCAGCGTTTATGTTGTCCCCCTACGCTTCTTTTGCTTTCCAAGGGTATCCATTTTGTTACTAATTTTGTCCATCGATTATCAGGTGTTCGTATTACATGTCCTGCCCATTCCCATTTGAGTTGCTTAAGCCAGTGTCTAACGCCTTCAAAATTAGTTTGACTTCTTATATTCTGATGGTTAATTTGCTGGGCAATATGAACGTTCAAAATAGCTCTCTCCATTGCTCTCTGACATGATTGGAGTTTCATTTCAGTGTTTTTAGTGTCTTGCCAAGTTTGGCACCCATAGGTGAGGACTGGAAGAACTGTTGAGTCAAACACATATTTCCTTGTTTTATTCGAAATATTCAATGTAAGAAGATGCTTAACGTTCCAGAACTGCCTACAAGCGTTCGTCATTCGCTGCTCTATATCCTTTTTTTCTTTGTCTTTGAATGAGATAATCTGACCAAGGTATGTGTAGTCTTCAACGTCTTCTAATATATTGTTATTAACACTAACTGGATCATAAGCACCATTTGTCATCGTTTTAGTTTTCTACCCAATATTTTCGCATTCCGAGCACAGTTCCTTTAGCATCGTTTGAAGTTCTTCACTGCTGTTTGCGATAATTATAATGTCATCGGCAAATCGGAGGTTTGAAACACATTTTCCATTTATCTTCAATCCTTTGTCTTCCCAGTCTAGCTTTCTAAATACTCCTTCTAAGGCTGCGGAAAAGAGTGCTGGTGAAATTGGATCTCCTTGCCTTACACCTCGCGATATTTTAAAATCTGTTCCGATGAATTCCGTTTTTATGTGGGATGTGCTCCTGTCATACATTTTCTTTAGGATTCGAACTATTTTTTCGTCTACACCTTGATTGAGAAGCGCCTTCCAAATAAATCTTTGCTCTACTGTGTCAAAAGCTTTTGCAAAATCGATGAAGGCAAAGTATATTGTGATGTTATACTCTTTACATTTTTCTATTATTTGATTAACGGTTTGTAGATGATCTATTGTTGAAAAACCTGATCTAAAACCGGCTTGTTCAAAAGGTTGATTTAAATTAAGAGTGGTTTTCATTCTCTCAAATAAACACTTCGCAAAAACCTTGTATATCGACGATATTATGCTTATCGGGCGATAATTGTTGATATCGTCCCTGTTCCCTTTTTTATGTATGAGAATTATTTACGATTTCGTCCATTGGTCTGGGACTTCCTCGGTGACCAAAACCTGATTGAAAATAGTAGTCACCCAGTTGGGCAGTGAAAAGTTGCCGAACTTTAGGTATTCAGCTAATATCCCATCATTTCCTTTGCTTTTTTCATTCTTTAAACTATTTATTGCTCGCTCTATTTCACTTTTAAGAACAAATGGTGGAAAATCTTCTTCCTGGTTTTGTCGCTCTAAAAATATATCATCAGTGTCTACTATGCGTGTTTTGTATAGATCAATGTAGAAGTTTGTAGCTATTTGGTTAATATTCTTCCTTTCGTGAATTCTTTTATCATTATCCGCCATTGCTGTTATCCACTCTTTATAATCTTGGATTGCATACTTTGCCTTTTTTATTGATCTCTTTTCTTCGATTACTGTCCTTAAGAGGTTGTCATTGAATTTTTGGATGTGTTCTTGACAACGTTTTTTGATGGTCTTCCGTATATTTTTCATATCTTGTTTTTCTTGGGCATTTAGATTGGTCTTTTTTCGAATATTATCTCGAAGTGCTATCATATTTAGAGTTTCACTCGATAGTTTTTGCTGTTTTTAAGATACAGCAGTGAGAAAATACCTGTCTGCAGATTCTTTTATAGTTTTTCCCATTTTGTTATATGCTATTTGAGTAGGTTCGTTTAACCTTGATATAATGTTATATCGTTGTTGAAGATCAGCATTATAACTTTTGATTATATCTGTACTTATCGATTTTGTTAATACTTTTCTTGTAGTTTTATGAAGTTGCCTAGTTTTATGGTTGATTAACAACTCCGCGCGTATTATCCGATGATCTGATTCGAATTGAAAGTTATTAAGTACGGACACTTCTTTAAGGATTGATCTTTTATTGCAAAGAATAAAATCTATTTGCTTTTTGTACTTTTGGCCTGGTGAATTCCAGGTCTATTGATTTTGCGGTTTCTTTTTAAATAACGAGTTTCCAACTATAAGTTTTTGTTGCCAAATATATTGAATAAGACGACTACCTCTTTCATTTCGATTACCGTAGCCATATTCTCCCATAATGGTTTCTTCGCCATTTTTCCTGAAACCTAATTAAGCATTGAAATCACCGATTATCAGTAAAATCTCTGTTTTAAAGTGTGCTGTCGCTGTTTCCAGTGTCTTGTAAAAGCGATTCATCTCGTCATCAGTTGCTTTCTCAGTTGGTGCATAGACTTGTATGATGGATATGTTACAATTCTCTACTTTGACTTTCATTCCTATTATCCTATCGTTAAATCCTTTAATTTCTTGAATATTCTTTTTTAACTCTTTGTTTATAAGGAAACCGACGCCATAAAGACCTTGTTTAGTTCCGAAGTAAGAAAATATATTTCCGTTGTTGAGTTCTTGTATGCTTTCGCCTTGTCGTCTTACTTCTGCTAAACCGATTACATCCCAGTGTATCTTATTAAGCGCGTTTTCTAGTTCAACAAATTTTTCTTTTGATTAGAGAGTTAGTGTGTTTAGAGTTGCTACGTATAAGGGTTTCGTACCTGTATTGCTTTTATTAGTAGGTATAGTAGTTTTTGTTTGTATGTTTTTTGTTTAGTGAGATTTATAAAAGAAGGAGTGTTGGCCGAAATCCTCCACGGTGGCCGACCGGGTTGGAGGTTTATTCTTCAGTTACCCATTATAAAATTGTATTCGTTATTAATAATTGTCTCGCTGGGGTTGACTTTTGGCATTTGTTGTGGTGGATTGTTCGTTAGTTGTTATTGATTTGTTGTTTTTTCGAAGTTATCTACAGCAAATTGGTTACCATTTTTAGCGTCGGCACTTTGACCCATAGTGACGGTTTTCTTGAGGACATATTTCATCAGGGGGGATGATGACGACGATGGTGATGACGATGAGAAAGTTTTATTTTTTGTTTGTGGTCTACTGTTCTTTTTGGACGAGCTCCTCGCTATATCTGAATCTTTTTCAAAGTAATCATCAGAAAGTTTTCTTTTGTTTTGCTTAAGGTGTGCCTTTATATTGATAATTTCTTCTGCTGTTAATGTTTTACCATCGACAATCAGCCTGTTGTTTTTGACTTTTACTTCTGCGTTGCCATTCATGTTTCTTAAGGTATTCGCTTTTTCAAGTAATTTTTTCCGCTTTTCTAGTACATCTTTCGGTAAGTCATCATAAAGAATTAAGTTTGTATTATTTTTTGTGTTATATGCTTTTAGTTTTATCAGGCATTAGTTTATGATCAGGCATTTTGTTCTATATGCCAAGAATCCAATTTTGATAGGTCGAGTTTAATTTTTGTTTTGAACTCCAAGACGATAGACAAAGTCAAGATCTTTCAATGAAACTTCAATTTTGAAGACTTTACTTAAAATTTGTAGCACACATATCAGCTGTGTTTGAAAAAAAATTATTTAACTAAGTTAATCTACAGGCCTATATTATTGTTTAACTGTTTACATTTTTTTTTTTGAAAAAGTCATGAAAATAAAATAGAAATTGTTTTTTAAGTGATGCCAAATATAAATTTCTCTCATTTTTGCTCCAGAACATTTGCGCATCTTGATTTTAAAAATCTTCCAGCTGGATGGTTTGTTAACATAGCCAAGAGTTTGACATGACGAAGTTACAAAACGCAGACTTTCGTGGATATATTCTCAAATGGTGTTTAGTTCTTAACTCAACTCATAGAGTAAAAAGTGTGAAAATTTAAACTTTAGTAGTAAAACTAAATATTTACATATTGGCATACCTCCAGGATCTATATTAGGACCAATTCTCTTTTTAAAATACTTGCATGTCACCTTAATCTTTAATTTTAAAGGTAAACTTACTGTGCTTGCGGATGATGTTGCATGCTCGTATGGCTCAAATAATCCTTTAGAACCTTAAAACTACTTTGTTATACAATTGGGATCTTAACTTATTACGTAAATGGTTTGAAAAACATAACATAATAAGCAGAATACACAAACTTTGATTAAATTCCTTATTAACACGCACCTGAGCGTCAACGTTTAAAATATACTTATACTGTTGGTAATGGTCATAAAACTATTCTTAGAAGTCTGTGGAGAGTTAAAATGGCTTTTTTTAAGTACTTTACTTAGGACTTTGGATTGCTATACAAGGACGAGTTTTTATTATCACACAAAATATGGACTTTGGTTCAATAAGAAAAGGGACAAATGTTTTATCATTAAAATTTGTGGAAATAATTCTATTGTTCCTTTTGCATTTCCCTTCGTAATCAATTACACCACGCCTACACTTTATTAGCTATTTGTTCTTTTATTGTTAACGTTTTATGATATTGGTATTCTGCAAATATGAATCATTTATACCTGACCTCTTAAAGAACACAAACAAAATATAAACGGAAACCCAAAAGTCAGAGATTTGTTTCACATTTATTATCCCATAAAACAATAACATGTCACACTCTTGGTCTCTGCTTAAATTCTGAGCGACAAACGAAACAACAACCAAATAAAAAAAAATGGACAAACAGCACATCAGCAGAAGCACAAAAAGGAAATTCCCCTGAGCTTAAGAGTAACTTATTGAATATAAATCTTTCGTGCTTATTAATAATAATTCAAGCGCAAATAGCCACACAACAGCGATGTAGCAGCAGTAAAAAAATATAATACCTCATCCCCGTGTATATAAGTAAAAATAAGAAGTAAATTGTCGTATAGGAGGTATATGACGATGACGTAAACGTAAACGTAAAGGACTTGCGATAACGTAATTTTTGCTGACTGTTGTAAGTTTATTGCTGATTTATCCTGCCTGATATTGATACACATGTACGGTACGGGTACTGGGTACAGGGTATATACGCCATCTTGTCGTACCGCACCGTACAGTTATGTACACTCTTCAATCTACAGTCTACACACTGATACTGTGTACAAAGCACAATAATAAAACTATGTGTAAAAAATAGAGCCAGGATCAACATAAAAATCAGATCAAATAAAAACATGTCCATGATGGAAGAAGATGAAGTAAAGGAACAAAATTATACTCGACGAGAAATGAGAAGGACACGAATTTTGCTGAGTGCGCTTAAGGTTTTATGGAGCAAAGGACACGAAGGGTCATCGTTAAACGTGGCACACGCTTTCAAGTGCGTTGAGCGTTGAATGTTGCCTTTTGCTGTTGCTCTTGCTGTGACTGTGATGTCATTGTGAAGGATGTTTGCCATTTAACATACATATCCTTTACAGAAATTTTCCATACAGATATGGTACCGGTGCGCGGAATGGGGGTAAAATTGAGTGGGTATGGTATAGTAGAAAAATAAAATAAAACACAACACACCCGTTATTATGTGAGCGGCGACAAAATTCGTAGTAGAGGAGTAATTTCAACAAAATGCCAATGGTATCTGGTTTATTATGAAATATTAAGAGGTGTTTTATGATATGGTTAGTTGATTGCTTTTCAATCCCTCTGCTGATGTTCCTTCAAAGGGTTTCAATAAATTGAATTTCGATTTTTGTTTGCTCTTTATTTAAAAAAGGTAAATGTTAGTATTGTAGCTTAATATGTTTATAAATTAATTAACTTTGGAATTTGGACCATGATATAGGTACCAGCAGAATTAAAACCGATACCATTAAAAGTTTGAGGATTTTAATTTTCTTAGAAAGGATTATGGATGGGTATTGTGGATTGTGGTAAATATGATGTAATTAACTTATTGAATGTAATGAAAGAATTTTTTAATTCCTGTCTTCAATACTATACGGACACCTAATTCTTCTTAGCGTTATTTACATAAAAGTTTAATCGAATGAGTTTGCAAAAGGTAACATAATATTTAAATAATAATCTATAAAAAAAACATAGTTTTTGTTTGAAAGATAATTTTTGTATATATTATTATAATATTATAATATATTAATATTATTAGTCAAAAATATACAATTTTGAAGAAAAATTGTTCTTAGGTAATACGCTGTTATCCAATAATAAGAGAATTACATGTTCGTTTATATTTATTTATACTAAACTAGCAGACCCGTCCACCCTTTGCCAACGTTTTTTTTAAATTTTACAATAATTTAGGAGAACATCAGACTTGGGCACCCCCATGCTTTCGTATATATGCTATTTGTAAAAACTCATGGAGTCCTTCATGACTTATTTTATACTACCTTCAAACCACTAATAGACATTGTTTGGCCTTGAGGCAAAACGAATTAAAAACTTTAACCTTCTAAAGGGCATGGTAGACGGTATCATTGGAATACGTGCAACAGGATCATTTTTCCTTTGATCTTTTCGATTAAAATTGTCGCTTCAAGAATATTTAAGGTGATTTTTTTGATGACCAAACGTGAACCATTGCATAATTAAGGTATAAGTTCAAATTATGCAGGAGAACAATAGGTGCACCAATTTTTAATCGAAGATTATGTGGTGAAATTTCAGGTACATCCAGTGAAGTTAAAAACTCAATGGAAAATGTACACTATCATTTACATTAACAACAACGCCTGGTAAAAGCTTTTGTATCTGAAAGTTTATTTCTTCAACATTTTTGGCTGTCAATGTGAACCGATGACTTAGCCGGTTGTTATTCAAGTAATTACTCTGTATATCCGGAAAAATACTCTCAATCAATTAATTCTTTTCCTGAAGAATAGTGCAGAAATAGTCTGGCAGTTTATTGCATTGCGTATTTGGTTATTTTATATTCACTATAATAAACTTCAGTCTAAGGAAAACGTGGCTGACTATGCTAACACCAATAATTGAAAAAGTAAACTTCAATGTATTTCGTTTATTAGTGCCTTACAACTCTCAACCATTATTGTGTGTATTTGAGGATGCCGAATCCAAACAGCAAATTTGAGAAAACACTTTTCATGGTAAGAATTACTCTTCTAGGATATATCAACAAAAAAGAGGCTGGGATGCGACACACAATCCACACTGATAAATTCATATCCCGTCTGTCAATTTGTCTTGCTTAAAAGGTTTGTAGGCTTACGTGATTTTTTTAAAAAAAAGTTATCAGTTGAATTATTCTAAAAGCTTTTAAAACTACCAACAATATATTGCATATATATGTACCCAGGAGGCAGAACCGCTAAAGTTGAATTGTAAATTTTTTTTACATTTTTATTTTAAAAAATGTAGCCACAATTTAACAAAAACAAAACTACTAAAGTCAGTTTTGTACATCCTCCTTGAGGCAAAACAACTAAACTCAAACAAAATTGGAAAAAGTCCTTACATATTATCTTAAGTTGACTTAAGATTAAATTGTTTTCAGTTTTCTCACGGAATAACGACCAAACTTAATTTAAGTTGTTTTTCCGCGAGAAAATTATTAAATTTGGTCTACTTTTGTGTTTGGGAAAAACCGCTTAGGTCGAGTTTAGTTGTACTTCCTCAATGAAATTGTTGTATTTTTTAAATTTCTATTTTAATAAAAACAACTTAACTCAACTGTAGTTGTCTTTCTTACTTATATAATTAACGTGAGGGATATTTTTAGCTTGTCTGTCTTCCTTTCTTCCAATGTTGGCTGTGTTCATCTGTATTTATGTATGTGGTGATATGTTTGATCCTTATGCCTTATTTGTTTTGAATCTACCTATGCCGATGTTGGTTTGAAGAATATTTGTTTATGATTTACAGAAATATCGAAAAGATCATATAATTTTGTAATGCAGAAATTGTCGTGGATAAAGAAATCCTCCCATTAAAACTAGTCAGGAGATAGAAGAAGAAATAAAGCGGCACATACAAAAATGTCCCACATATGAAAGTCACTATAGCAGTAGGGATACATCCCAAAAATATATTCATGGAAGCTTAAATCTGCACCGCACGTATAAAGAAGAAGTAGCTAGCCCTGTGGCTACCCTGTGTACCCATGGCATGATGGTTAGTGCGTTGGACTGTCATGCCAGAGGTGTTGGCTTCGATCCCTGTCTATGCCATCTAAAGTCTTTTCTGCCTCTTGCGAGGAATTGACAAAATCTCCAAGAGTAACTCTTGACATGAAAGCGCTTTCTCAAAATAGCCGTTCGTAATCGGCATATAAACTGTAGGTCCCCTCCATTCCTGACAACATTACTCGCACACAGGAATGGTTGAAAGTTGTAAGTAACTAGGTCCTAGTTCTGAACGGACTGTTGCGCCACCCAATTTATTTGTTTATTTTTTAGCTAGCCCTGTGGGCATGACCAAATATGCTGAAATATTCCAAACTATGAATCTTAAGTTTCAAGACCCTAAATTAGACAACTGTTCAAATTGTGATACATGTGCATATGTATACCTAAAATAAAAGTTGCTCAAGACGATGCAAAGAAAAAGATAGCAATCAAAATTACATCTTGTAAAAGCAGGGTTCGGCTACGTCCAAAAAAAGATTGATAAGGAAAACGCGAAGCAAAATTAAATCATGAGAGCCTTTGCGTTTGACTTACAACAATATCTGGCAACGCGTTTTCTAAGAAACTCCGTAAGTTTTTACAAAACACAACTATGGACTTTCAATCTTACGGTACATGATTTAGATACTAATTTTTCTGACTACTATGTGGCACGAAGGTAATGCGTGTAGGGGTGGGAATGAGATTTCTTCCGAAATTGTTAAAATCCTTAGGTCGTTACAACCAAGTGATCGATGACGATGAATTTGATTGTTTCCAAAAATATATTTATTTGGTATCACGTTACATTATATATTGGTTCGTGAGATATTTTGTGTTAACCAAAATTTGGACCTTTTTTAAATTTCTATGGTAAAAAAAAATAACCACTCAATTTCTTTGAGAGTCTTTTCCACATCTTTCTGCATTATTATCTGTATTATATAATTTATTTGAAGTCGATATCCTTACTGTCTTTTGGGCTATGGCCGACGAAAAAAACTTCCCGAATATATTTACAGACGAACGAACAGACATTTCTCTAAAAATCTTTTATTTCGATTGTAGGGACCCTGAAACGTCGAGAAATGTCAAAATTTTTAATTTATGAAATCGGACTAGCTCCAATAACTTCCTATTTGAAGTAAAAAAAAAAATTTGTTGCCGTTTAAAATTTACAACACACAAATGTTTGACACAGGACATTAATTTATTAACTTCCCATAGGAAGTTATTGTAATGGGTCCGATTTGTCAAATTGAAAATTTTGACATTTCAAGGTTCCTAGAGTCGAAATAAAAGATTTTAAGAAAGATGTCTGTGAGTGGTTGTGTACGTACGTTCGTACGTCCTCACGTCGGTACGTCCGTACGTTCGCGACGTTTTTTTCGTCCTCCATAGCTCAAGAACCAAAAGAGATATTGAATTCAAATAAATTTTGTTATAGAGATAATAAGGCAGAAAGATGCAGAAAGGGCTCTCAAGAAAATTGTGTGGGTGGTTTCTTTACCATATCAGTTTGAAAAAAAGGTGAACATTTTGGTCAACCCTTAATATCTTACGAACCAAAAACGCTAGAGACTTGAATTAAATTGTATATAATAAACTGTAGTGTGATACCACATTAGAAAAATTCCATTTAACGGTTTTTTTTTATAAATCGAAAAAACTGAAAAAAAAAATATCTGTCACCTCCAGAATTTTACGACTAAAATATGATTTCATCTCCAAAATAATTTTGTGCAACGAAGAATAATGTTTTTGACATCTGATACAATTTTGAAAAAAATCGAATTGACAGTTTTTTTTATAAAAAAATAACAATCTAAAAAAAAACATAACTCAAAGTTGTTAAAAATTGAATATCGATTCAAATATCTTTCCAAAAACTTGAAATTTAGGCTTCAAATTTATTTTATCTTATAAAAAATATTAATTTCAACATTCTAAAAAATGTTGAGAAAAATCGAATTGACAGTTTTTGTACAAAAAATTAAAAACCTAAAAAAAATTTAACAAAAGTATTTAAAAATTGATTTTCGACTCAAATATCTTTTAAAAAATTTTAAATATTGGCTTCAAACTTATTTTATTTCACAGAAAATATTGTTTTCGGTATTCAGTAATTTGTATATAAAAATCCAACAGTCCGTTTTTTCATAAAAAATAAAATCTACAAAAAATAGTACGGAAATTTTTTAAAAATTGATACTAGTACATATAGACAAACCGACAGACGGGATGGGAAGTTATGAGTGTGGTGAAAAAAAAGTTTTCATATTAACAATCATCGATAGTCAACTTGAAATTTGGCCCAATTTTCGTATTTACTACCATAATAGTCAATATGACAAAAAAGTGGTCAATAGAACAACTTCGGTAGTCAATATGGCAATTTGGTTGTCATACTTAATTTGAGTATCGAGAATTGTTATATTTACAACCTGGTAGTCAAATTAGATTTTGATTTTTAATAAAAATTTCTTTCAACCAGAGATTTCATATTGACTAACGCAGTTGTCATATTAGTCAATATGACAACCGGAGTTTCAAATTCCTTCAACCAAAGTTGCCATATTGACTACTACAGTTTTGATATTGACTATTAAATTGTAAAAGAATTTCGGATCCCCAAATTGACAAACGAAAATTGTTCTATGTACTATCGCGGTTATCGGCTGAAAATTGACTAATATATAGTCATATGGACCACCAACATAGTCAATAGGATGACTTTTTTCGTTCTGTGTAAACCAAACAACAACGATTTAAAAAATCGAAGTTGATATGGCTGTGACGTTTGCCATGATCTACAAACTAGGCCTTTGTTGTTGTCGATTTATTTTTAAATAGTTCTGAAAAACTATTAAGTACATCTTCCCTGTAAAATATACTATGTTCAATTATAATGATTTTTGTAACTTTTTAAACTTTCCGGCCCAAATTGTTTAGAATTATGTCATTTTTTGTCTCCAAACCACTAAATATTTCAGTCTTAAGAAAATTCATAGAATTCTGGATGAGAATCCTTAAACTTTGAACAAAAAAATTATACCTTCAATCATATTTAAACCGACTTGACATTTAAGAGAGACAAATGCAAATAAACTTTTTACCACATGGGACCAGATTAACCAACATAAATCTTTCGGCTTTTATCGCACACTCTAAAACCCTTCTGCACATTTATGTACACATATTATAGTTAGGTATATCTTCAAAATTGCACACCCTATAACCATCATCTACTTTAAAGATATTAAATGTTCTATAGCATATAGAGAATCTACAAAGTTCCTAATCAACAAACAAAGATGTCGCCATCGTTCATACGACACAAAATCTTCTTAAGAACCAAAAGTATTATAGTCATAACAAGGAAGCACCATACCTATATAGATGTATGTGATGTATAGGATATGTCCCTTTATTTCTACACACGATTTCATCTATGTACAGTACACTATACAGCCTGCCCCCTTCCCTATGAAGGGTAGGTACTATGTGTATAGAAACTGATTTAGAAAATTTAACAAAGTCACACTTATAATTGCCGCATGGCCGAAGTTTCACAATAAATTGAAAACTTTCTTAACTTAAGTCCTTTCTCGATATTCTCTGAGACTTCTTCTAGAAGAGCTATATATTTACCCTATGGTCCTTATACCAGCAACCTACCGCTCTACCTTCCTCCACTTGAAAAATTCATTTAAAAAGAAAGTTTATTCTTCGTTTCTCATTTTCTCTTCTGACCACATCCCTTTTTCAAATAAGTGCTAAAGGACAATTTGTGATTAATATTTGTGAGCCAAGTTCTGTCATCCACCCACCTTTTTCTTCTTCATAACGTACTATAGTGAATGGAGCAGCTTAAAAAAAAAAAAACAAATAAAAAAAAGGAAAAAGTAATTTCCACCAGAACTTATATAAAAAGCCCAAAAAACGAAGCCTTTTGCTTAAAGTCAACACTATCCACTTAAAATTCTCTGTGCCATGCGAATTAAGGCTATCACATCGTGTTATTCTTGCTCCTTGGTCCTTTTCACAGGACTAAGCATTTGAATCCTCCCTTGGTCGTCAGTCCTCGCCCTCAATGGGGGTAAGCAAAAAACCGCACACACAATCGCCCAAAGCCGACATGACTCGTCGGCTTCGGCTGACAAGCATACTCGGTCGTTTGGTCGGTCGGTCTTACATAGTTATAGTCAAAAAACGAAAAGGTTTGAGGCGGAGGCGGTCGGTGGTGGGGGCGGGGGACAGGCATTAGTCGCCGCATATAGTTATCCTTAATCGTAGAAATGCTTGGTCAAGCTGTGTTGGACTTGCTTGGTTGCTTGCTTTAGGGATGTGTAAGATATTATGGTGCAATTCTATTACAAGGCATAACCCCAATTGTATGACGTTGCAGAAAGGACATTCATTTTGGATTATGATGATCCGTTGTCGAGTTCAGAGGGTTTTGTATCCTACCAATAGTCGTATAGTCTCGTAGTTGTAGGTGCTCAGCACAAAATATGCTATTGTCTTCACATTTCTTTCTCTCTCTCTCTCTCTTTTGCTCCCGTTCCTTTGCTTTTTTCCGGTATAAAAAAAACACCATTTTTGGAATATAACGACAAACACAATTGTGCTTACAAATGTGCTTCTTCTCACAAAGCCACAGGACCAATTAAGGACTTTTTGTTAAAGCGCTGTGTATTTCTATATACACATTTATGTATGGCAGTGTTTCTTTCGTCCTTGTTATGGGGATTATACCAACATTTGAAGAGAATTTTCTTTTAAATTCCATTAAAGTGTGTTTTTTTTGGAATGGGGATCTTTTTGGTGTCTATATGTTGGTTTGGTTTTTTGGTTGGTCTTTTTGGCAATTGGATTTTATTCCTTTAACCACAGGACAAATTCAACTTCATAAGAAATACAAGAAAGAGTATATTATATCGGTGTACCGATATATAAGTTCATTGGTAATTTTAAATGTTTAATTTAAATGTGCGTTTTTGTTAAGTTAAGAAGAACAAATTAAAGTCATTTATCGCAGTACTAAAAATGGAAATTTAACATTTAAAAAGTAATAGACTGGTAGAACTATAATTTGTCTTTAATTTTCATGAATTTTTAAATTACTTTCGAGCTCAATTTAATTATAGTCTGTCTGGGCTAAGTTTTCCTACCTCAAGGAGGGAATATCAGCCCTGTATTTTTATTTTAGACGCTTCTGCAATGCAACCATAATTATTTAAAGTTTAGTTCTTAATCAACCTTTTCAAATAAGTTAATGTAAACAGTAAACGTATATTTGAACGATATCCAGCTAATGCGACCTTCCAAAATTCTTTAGACCATTTTCCAAAGTCAATTTAAAGATGTTTGCAGATAATTTTGACACTGCCTATTTCCCATTTCTCCTAAATCACAAGATTACAGTCATACAGTCAAAAACGAGAGTGTAAGGTTTCTAATGCATTGTTTCTTTTTGAATTTTTGGTATGCTCTAAGTTTCCAAATTTTTGTAAATATTTATACATAACGCCACCAGTCGAAAAAAAAGGAGACTGGGAAATACAGAACGTGGTAAGGCATTTCCCATTCGCGTAGTACGGCTAAAAAAAGAACCTCTGCACTTGACAAAACGACACAATTTAGGCTCAAGTGTATACTGATGAGCAATCTTAGAAGTGCGAGTATTACTATTGAACTGTTTAAAGCGAGGAATGCAGCTGGCTATTTCTATAGAGCATAAACCGTTAAAATACCGGTTAAATACGGTTAGCGACATGAAACCTTACGAAGAAGTTCAAGCGACATAAATGAACAAAAGAGTGTTGGAGAAAAAATGTAGACCTGGGGTACACCATCTTTTATTTTATGGACTTTAGACTAAGAACCAAGAGACTGTTGACTAAGAAAGAAGATTTGTCACATAGCTTTTTTAAAAAAGAGCTAACAAATGGAGTGTCATTGACATCGAGGGTAGGAACCGAGGTAATGGAAAAATTCCTCATGTTTTTTTACAAATGAACAAAAATTTGTACTGTCTTAAGGACATTGCACTCTTTTTAGACGTTATTTTCGGTCATGTATAGCTTTGGTCCGTCGAATATGAGCATTTGCATGCCTTCCCGACTTTTCTTGAACCTTTTCTGGCTTTTCTTAGTAGGGTTGTCTTATAACAACGAAAACATACTTCTTTGTAAATCGCACCGAACCATGCATTTTCCATAAGTCTTATATGCTCAGGATAAAAGAGAATCAAACTTGCGATCATATCAGCACTGGCACTGAAATAATTATTATCTGCTATTTCTTAATTGATTATTTTTTTTATAATAAGTGCACACTCAAAGGGATATACTGCCCTTATTATGTAGACACAGAGCACTAGGAAAGGGAGAGAGGGGTTGAAAAGAGATGTCGGTGCACATTGGTTGTGAAATCTTGAATATTGCAATAGCTGGGAAACACAGAGTGTGGCAAGGCATTCCACATTCGCATAGTACGACTAAAGAACGAATCTCTGTACTTTGCAGTACGACCGAAGTTTGGCTTGAGGGTATATTGATGAAGCGCGAGTATTACGGTTGAACGGTTTAAGGGGAGGAATGCAGCTGGCTATTGCTTTAGAGCATAAACCATTAAAATAACGGTAAAAGAGGGTGAGGAAAGAAACATTTCGACGATGTTCAATTGACGTAAATGATCTTATGATGGTAATATCACCAATCAATCTAAATGCTCTACGCTCAATACTATCCAAGAGGATTGCATCCCTTATCGTCTGTGACATAATTTTTTTTATAATTAGTCTTCTGTTATATGTTTAAATCAACAAGGTTTTGTAAAACAAATCTACATATACTAATTTAATAAAATTTTCTAAAAGCTAAAAACAACACTTGGTTCTAAAAGTCCCGAAATTTCCGTGGTCCATTTATTATCTTATAGACTTTAATAACCTCCATACACTTACATGAATAGGCTTCCCTTGATCAATGCATCTCTTTCTATTGACTGAGATTATTGGAAGTTCCACATTATAGCCTAGCTAGAAGAAATTCACCCCTAAGAACTACCGAGCTAACAGTCATCTTAGTGAATTTAAAAATTGAATTGAGTAAATTCAACAAGTTTTTTATAATCATTTTCTCTACAAATGCCAATCTTAAACTTGCAAACTTATTTTGTTTTCTATAATTATTTTAAATTATGCTAATTTAAGGTTTAGATCTAAGTTAATATTGTGAATCTTACGTTATAAATTAACGTATTGAACGATTGCTTATATAATTTTGATTTCAGAAGAGCCAATTTCCAGCAGTTGTCATAAGATTTAACCATTTCTGGAATTGCTGATACACTAGGATTTTCTAACATTGACGAAGCAGTTTCAACTTTTTATAGGATCCCTAATTATTGTTTTGAAAAAATTGTACCGATAAAGAAATCAAGAAATACAAACTTTAGCCATCCTTGGTAAACGAAAGAATTGCGTTTACTGCGTAACAAAAGAAATAAGGCATGGAAAACGTATCTCAAAACTCTGTCTCCAGTCAACTTCTCTTTTTATGTTGAGCTCTTTAACCAATTTAAGTCTCTTTCTAATTTTGTATATGCTTGTTATGTTACTGCACCTCTTTGAAAGAAAATCCTAAAATATTTTGGAATTTTGTAAACTCAAAGAAAGAATCAGATGGCTTTCCAGTTAACTTCACTTACAAGAACCTTTCGTAAGATAAAACTTTTGATATCTGTAATTCTTTCGCAACGAATTTCCTTGAGTCATTTGTTAATAGCCCTCAAGAAGTTGATGAAGTATATTTTCATAATCTTCACATTTTTTCGCAAACTAGCTGTAGTCACATACCTGTGCTACAGAGTACGGTCCTTGATCTTTTAACTGCGTTGAATGATGACTACTCAGCCGGTTCTGATGGTATTCCCCCGATAGTGCTAAAAAAGTGTAGTAATGCTTTAATTGAACCCCTTACGTATTCAAACTTTCTCTAAAAACAGGCAAATTTCCCAGTATATGGAAGAAGTCATTTCTAACACCAATTTTCAAGAAAGGTAACAAGTCGGATATAAGCAACTATAGGCCCATTGCAAAACTTTCTTGCATTCCTAAAGTATTTGAACAAGTTGTTTGTAAAAGCGTAGCATATTTTAGTAAAAATATCATTTGCGAACAGCAACATGGTTTTGTGAAAAAAAATCAACCGTTACTAATCTCCTTACATTCTCAAACATATGTTCAAACGTTTTAGAACAAGGTAATGAAGTTGACTGTATATACACTGGCTTTTCTAAAGCTTTTGACCAACTAAGCCACGGAATTATTTTATTTAAACTTAAGGCTCTTGGTTTTTTCACCATTTTTCTTAGCTTGGATTAAGTCATACCTTGAAAACAGATCCTACGAGGTAAAATTTAGAAATTGTCATTCTGAACCTTTTGTTGCTCAATCTGGTGTTCCCCGGGAAGCCATTTTGGCCCTTTTCTGTTCATCCTGTCTATTAACGATGTATCGTCATGTCTACGCTCAAGTGAACTTCTCATTTTTGCTGACGATATGAAGATTTTCAAAATAATAAAGTCCAACCATGATCGTATTCTTTTACAAGCCGACATTGATAGTTTCACATTTTGGTGTGGGAAAAATAGCCTTTTACTCAACCCTTTAAAATGCCAGACTATAACTTTCACTAAAAACTAATCAGTAACGTGTTTGACTACTGCATATCACAGCAAAAACTCTGTCGCGTCTCCACATTTAAAGATTTAGGTGTACATTTCTGTTCCAACTTAGAGTTTACGCATCACATTAATTGTATTGTTAATAAGGCAAGTTCTATGCTTGGTTTTATAAAACGCTGGGCAAAGGAGTTCAATGATCCCTATACCCTTTCTTTGTATAATTGCCATGTTCGTCCTCATCTTGAGTATGCTTCGCAGGTATGGACTCCCTATTACGAAATTCATAGAAAACGTATTGAATCAATTCAACATAATTTCATTCGCTTTGCCCTAAAGGTCTTCCTTGGGAAGATCCCTATGATCTGCCTCCCTGTGAACATCGTATTCTACTTCTTCAAATGCAATCTCTCCATCAAAGGCGTGTTAATAATGACTTAGTATTTTTTCATCAACTCATTTATGGTGAAATTGATGCACCTTATTTGCTTTCTTGTGTACATTTGAATTACCGGGAAGGAACTCTATATATAAGGTTTTTCGATATAATAAAAATAGAGAACTAACGTCTGAGATATGATTTTTAATTAAACCTAAAGTATAACTAGTTCTGCTGAAGAAAGAAAGATAAAGAAAAGTATACCTTAAAATTAAATAGGGAATTTAACACTGTGACCTGTAAATAATAATTTCAAACCGATAATAATCAAATAGTTCTCTACTTGTTGCCCAATATGTGAAGCAGCTTTTCACCATCGCAATGAAATGAAATTCATATACCAAAAGGTATCACATTTTCTAAATCACATTATTTCATACTCAAAGTGTTATTGCTAACACGGAACAATGAACAATCATCGAAACTTCTTTTCAAATAATCAAAATTGATGTATATCTATACCGGGTTCCATGCCCCGCATCCATTCATCAGCAATTTGCCATTAAAATTGGAATCACATTTCTCCATTGGCATCCTTCACGTTCTTATCCTTATCGTTAACATTATTGCCGCGCGCACATCTTCTCATCTTCATTGTTATCGTCATCATCATCATCGACATCGCTATCGTCATCATCAACGTCAACGTCAAAGGATATGAGAAAGCGAGTTATATAGTAGGTATCCACACTTTGCTGCTGCAAATCTATTCAAAGTCTGTCATCATCGATTAAATGGAAATATGCGTCTACATTGTTCTCGCACCCTCAAACAAAAAAGAAGTTCACTTTCATACACCCTCATATAAAGCAAATCGACATCAGCATCATCGGCTCCTGAACAAACACTGTGATGTGCTATTTGCCTTGCACAAAAAAAAGCGATCCGACAAGGCATTCATCCATTATGCAGATGGGTTATAAAAGGTCTAGGAATTGAGAACATCCAAGATAAAGAATGAGCCTGATGTGCTATATTGTGCTATGTGAAACGAGAAGACAAGAGACAAAACACTGAAGACTGAAGAAGAAAACTGCAAAAAAGACAAAAGCACTCATTAAGGATAATTTTTCAAATATTCCATCGCGTAGCATCCCAATCGAATCGAACATATCAACTTAAGTATTCAACCCAAGGGCTCGATATAACACAGGATTCCCCACTACCTCTACTCCATCCTCTCCTCGTCTTTCAATCAGAATCACTAACGTTCCAATATATAACCAAGGCCGGCCGGGGGCTTATCTGCCTCATTCCTGACGCCCGACGCCGGACACCCACCGCAGTTGGTGGTCGTATATCCTTTTATGACAATCCTCATTCAATCGTCCTTATTCAATGCGACGATGCGAACCTGGCATGAATAAGAATTATGGAATCGTGTTCCAATATACGTTTATATACGGTTTCTTGGACTAAAGCCAGTGTCTGTGCATTGCTAACATCACCATCAACCGGAAACGATGAATTCAACTTTTTTGTCAGCTGCCAGCGACTATACGAGAATTGGATCATTGCAAACCTCCTCGTTCATTCCTCTTTCAATCTTTCAAATTGCAATATGTACGTTCTACCCAACTTTAATCGGATATCAAAAGGTCGATTCGATATCTACAGTATTTCACAGTATTTCAGTGCAACTCATCATGACATCATCACTTTAACGTGAGTTGCAAATTTTTGTTGAAAATTAAACCAATCTTTTGGAATTTTGAAATCGCACATAATGTACATATCTGCATGAACTGTGTCCTTGTGTAATTTATTCCTGAAATAAAAAAGATAACTTGTATTTAGTTCAAATTGGAATTGAAATAATCAAAATTAATAAACTAATAATCTTAGATGTACGTTCATCTAAAACAGTTTTATTGTAAGACGACAAGGGTTTGATATAAATATCAAAACTCTTGAATATGTCTACTCTAGCCTACAAAATGAAAATATAGTATTTTTAAACAACAGAAAAGTTAACAGTCAAGTTCTTAAAAACTTGTTTTTTTTTTTTGGAAGCAGTTCTTTAAGGTCTTTTTTGAAAAGACAAAAATGTCTAATTTAGTTCTAGCAATAGAATTGAAAATACGTTTGGTGCCGTAACAGCAATTTCGTTATTCTTCTTGCGAAGGATCCAGTTATTTAAAATCCAAAGGAAACTTTTCCTACTTCCAACCTTGCACCTAGCATCATTGTTGACAAATTTGATGTAGAAGCAAGATAGATGTCAAATATTGGTAGACTTTTATCAACCAGACCAAATATTGGAATACAGAGAATACTGCAGAAAATTAAATAAGTTTATTATACGAGAATCAAACTATTTCAATGACATGAATTCCATTAATATGATATCTTCAAGTTTAAAAGCTTGAATGAACCAGAACTTAAAGATTATATAACAAATCTACAACATTCATGAAAGAGAAAATATCGCGCACTTTCTAGGAACATGCCCAATTCTTCAGGAAATTGTTAAACATGTTTTTGGAAAGAACCTATTTTATGCAGAAAAAATTGTTCAACAACTGAGAAAACCAAAAAATTTGCAAAAGTTTTACAATATCTTTCAAACTGCAGTGGCTTAAAGAAATTGAAATATTGAAAGTTTTTAACTTGTCCTTTCTTTGTTTACAAATTTCTAATAAACTGGAGATTAATCGAGTCCAAATGAGTCAGCATAACGAAAAAAAGAAAATAAAATGGTAAGAAAGTTTGAAAATCGTTTTTGATAACCGATCAACAACATTGGCAAAGGCATGGCTCGGAGATGCGTTTTGGTAGATAAGTTGATATTACCACCTAGTTTCCTAGTTTGTTTAAAAAGACGTTTTGACTTGTTTATAAACACAGAGTACAGCTGTTTTTTCCGATTAAACATATCGCTTCAGGAGCTTTCTCTCTTTTGCGAAATCGGAAAGAAGAAGGAATTTGATTTTTACAAAAGACTTTAAACCAGAAATCGGCTTTTTCAGGGCCCGAATAACCCCATATTGCGACCCACATTTATAACTTCCCGTCTGTCGAGTTGTCTTGCTGTAAAGCTTTGTAGGGATTCGTGTTTTGTTAACAAAAGTTTTCAGTTGAATTATTATTCTGAAAAAGTTAAAAATTACCAAAAATATTTTGAATACGATGAAATATTTTGGTTTCAGAATCTATTTTTGTTAACGAGATTTTTAGACGAAATCAATTTTTACCAATTTAAGTTGCATTTCTTAAAAGTTTTTATTTCTTATATAAACAAATAAAAAATGGATGGATGAAATTATTTTGAAGTCTATTCTATCGTTAACGAGATGTCGAGAACCAAAAATCGATTTTTACCAAATTTGATTTCAATAAAAATCAATTACTGAATTTCGAAAACAATATTTTCTGTGAGATAAAATTAGTTTAAAGCCAATATTTTTAACTTCCTATTCCTATATTAGTTATTGTAATAGGTGCGATTTGTCAAATTGAAAATTTTGACATTTCTCGACGTTTCAAGGTCCCTTGAATGCAAATAAAAGATTTTTAGGAAGATGTCTGTGCGTTCGTACGTTCGCGACGTTTTTTCGTCCTCCATAGCTCAAGAACCAGAAGAGATATTAACTTCAAACAAATTCTGTTATACAGATAATAAGGCAGAAAAAATGCAGAAACGGCTCTTAAGAAAATTTCGTGGGTTGTTTTTTTACCATAGCAGTTTGAAAAAAATTTGAACATTTTGGTTAACCCTAAATATCTAACTAACCAAAAACGCTAGGGACTTGAATTAAATTTTATATCATATATTGTTACGTGATATCAAAGAAGTATATTTTGTGAAAAAAAAACATTTAACGGTTTTTTTATAAATCAAAAAACTGAAAAAAAAATGTCACTTACAAAATTTTACGAATGAAATATGATTTCATCCCCGAAACAATTTTGTGCAACGAAGAATAATGCTTTTTGACATCTGATAAAATTTTGAGAAAAATCGAATTGACAGTTTTTTATAAAAAATAAAAATCTAAAAAAAAATATTACTCAAAGTTGGTAAAAATTGAATATCGATTCAAATATCTTTTTAAAAACTTAAAATTTAGGCTTCAAACTTATTTTCCCTTACAAGAAATATTCAATAATAAAAATATTCAATATTCTGAAAAATGTTGAGAAAAATCGAATTCACAGTTTTTTTACAAAAAAATAAAAACCTAAACAAAACTTAATAAAAGTTGGTAAAAATTGATTTACGACTCAAATATCTTTTCAAAACTTTGAGATAATGGCTTTAATTTTCTTTTATCTTTCAAAAAATATTGTTGTCAGCATTCAGTAAAATTTTGAAAAAATCGAATTGATAGTTTTTTTTACAAAAAATTAAAAACTGAAAAAAAATTTACAAAAGTTGCTAAAAAATGATGAAATCGACGACGGGATGGGAAGTTATCAGTGTGGGTCGCATCCCAGCCTCTTTTTGAATTTTGAAAAGATATTTAAGTCGAAAGTATAATTTTACCAAGTTTCATATTTGTTTTTTTTAGGGTTATATTTTTTTTATAAACAAAATTGTCTATTCGATTTCACTTAAAATTTTACAGGAAATTATTTTAAAGCCATTATCTACAATTTTTAAAAAGACATTTGTGTCAAAACAGAATTTTTCCAACTTTTAGTAATATTTTGTTTAAGTTTTTATTTTTTGGAAAAAAAACTGTCAATCCCATTTTTCTCAAAATTTGACTGAATATTGAAAACAATATTTTTTATAAGATACAATTAATTTGAAGACATTTTAGTTGAAAATCAATTTTTTTCAACTTTTCGTAATGTTTTTTGTAGGTTTTTATTTTTATTAAAAAAAAATATCCATTTGATTATTTGTTTTAAAATTTTAATAGATTTTTTTCCAAACATAAAATTAGTTTAGACATAAAATAATTTTTTGTTCGTAAAATATTCGAGGTGACAAATATTTTTTGCAGTTTTGTTGATTTAAAAAAAAAAGTTAATTTGGTATCACGTTACAATACGTAATTTAAAATTTGAATCAAGTGTCTAACGTTATTAGTTCGTGAGATATTTTGGGTTAACCAAAATGTTTTTTTTTTTTTTTAAATTGCTATGGTAAAAAATCCACCCAACAAAATTTATTTGGAGTCTAGCTATCGACGATGAAAAAACATTCCCGAACATACAGACGTACGAATAGGACTCTACGGGCCCTCAAAAGTCGAGAAATGTCAAAAGTTTCTCTTCGACAAATCGGATCGATCTGAACTAGGGCCTGGTGAAATACACCTGTCAACCATTCCTTTAAGCGAGTCAAGCCAGGGATGGGGAAACCTATACAGTTTATTAGCCAAATCCAATCTAATAATTTGAGGAAGCTTTTTTGATGACAAGAATTACTCTTGCAGGTTTTGTCAATTCTTCACAATAGGCAGTACCCTTGAAGAAATACTTTAGGTATATAATAATTAATAATAATTTTGGCCAGGTTAACAGAATTATATCTCTATTTTTAATATTGCAAAATGTGGTTAAAGCTATTTTTTCAGTTATGAAAATTGATTTCGGTTTTTGAAAGATGAAGTTATTAATGTTTTTGCAGAAAGTGAATTCACATATGAAAAGTCATTTGGCAGAGGACATTTTTTTCAGTCAATTTTCCATTTCCAAGCATTCAATTTTAAGCACTTAAATATATTTTTCATCCTCACTGGAAGTTTGGACATTTTTTTTGTATAGATATTTAGTTGAGTGTGGAGTAAGTTGGAGCGTTGATAGTTGATCGTCTACTACAAGACGACAATAATACGTCTGTCCCCTTAATTCACTTTTGATTGAGATGAATAGGACTCTTTAAACTTTATCCTTACGACAATGCCATCATTTTCTTCCATCTTTCTTGCCACTACACTCCGTGACTGCATTCTCGTATTTGTATACCTTGCTATACGGCTACCTGACTTCCTGGCCCGGATTATTCCCCTCGATAGAATAATAACGGCATAGGTAGGTAAACTCGAGGGAGAAAATAAAAGTTTTGTTTTGTTCCTTTTTTTGTTGTACCTGAACAGAATCTGAAATCACGTGAAAATAATCGTCTGTGTGACTGTGAACTTTGGTGAACGAATATAGAAAGAAAACTTGGAACTCGGAGCATTGTGACGGAAGAGTAAATCCTGTTCGGTTCGGTTAACGTTCCTGCCGTGTGTTGTCGTCTATATAAGATGGCGTTGGTCCTCATATACAACACGTATAAACCTATATATGACGTCCTCACCGTTGTGGGTTGTAAATGGAACATGGAACATGTATGCGTGTTTTATTATTTCTACGCACGAAATCAAATACGAGCTGCGATGTGTGCGTGGCTTGACTCGACTCGTACAGGTATTTTGGCAATTTTTTTGTTTGCTTGAGTTTATTTTTCCTCTCGTCTCGGTCGTATGGAAGAAGGATTCAACGGAAGTGTTATGCCATAGCGATGGAGCAGGAGTAACATCCGCGGATGCGAAGGAAATGGCCTAGAAATATGAATAGACGACAGTTGAATAGGTAAATGGGAGAAACATGTCACATTTCAGATGTATTCTATTAATGAGGGAGATACAGGTTCATTTTGTACACGTTTTAAGGGCGGATAAAAATGGATACATTTGTACCTTACTTGCGTACGTCATAAAAACAATCGAATTTAAAGACCAGGATTAATTTAATGTGCGAAGCTGGAATAGAAGATATAGTATAAAGCATTTTATATTAATAATAGATATAGGGTTTTTGAAAATTTTTGGCTAAGTGGTATATAGTATTTCAGGAATCAAAAATTTCGACTTTTTTCTGCTGATTTGTATGTTATGTTATATGTATGTACAGTTTCGAATGTTGTGCTTTTTGATAAGCGATTCTGTTTCATCCTGCCATATTATTTCTAAGTATGTATGTGTTAAATTAAATCTATATTAGTGAAATCTTTGTTTAAAGTTTTAAATACGAAGATAAATTTACTTTTGGGTAATTTCGTTAGGCTTTGTAAACTTAGGATCCATTTTTTGTACCAATTCTTTTGCATAACTTACCTGCTTCAACTTTAAAGAAAATTGTGGTAAAAGATTTCCCAAAAGTTTTGTGTGGATAGCTATCTATATTTTGGATATTAAAGCCGCAGTAGGTTTGAAATTGTAAGCTAAGCTTAAAACTAGATATCATGTTGAGAAATTTTATTCCCAAAGTAAATGAATGCTATCATCCATTTTTAAACCGTGATCGCCACCGCAAGGCATCGATGTACTTAAGGATTTAGCTGAGTCAATTTATATCAGGCGCAACATGTGATGCTTTACATATTTAATTTATTTTTGTAAGTTGGTTCTCAAGTATTTTGACCAAATATCAGTGAATCCATTGCCATTGCATTGACTATCACGTCTGGCCCAAACCAAATTTAAGCACTAAGTACATAATTTTAAAAGTGTTATTGCTTTTAATCCTGTATTTCTTATTTTTGATTCCTTGTCTGTAATGTTTGCCCACTTAATTATCATTCGGCCAAACGCTTGACGAACCAATACTAAAATAGCAAAAATATACAATTTGCTATGAGGTCTAAAGGCCCAACTATAATAGACAAAAGCAAACATAAGCTTATGTCAAAAACCCAACGATAATTCACTAAAGTTAGTGAAATTACTGCATAGCCATAATGCAATTTTGCTCACGTATCTAAATGTCAGATTTAACTTATGCGGCGAGCGACTGGGATCGCTCTTGCTTAAGTGTGCTTAAGTTAACGAAACTTTGAAAAATTGAACGAAACGGAGCTAGACTCCATTATGTTCACTCGTATTGAGATTCTTTGTATTCGCACGTTTACTTATGCGCGCATATGCTACCTTATGCCTATTATAGTTGGGCCTTAATGCTGCCCTTCCCTGTTTTTCAGAAAAGTTAATTGGCCTAATAGATTAAAAATAGGGAAACAGCTCCATAGCCAAAATTTCATTATTGCAGAAACTTTTTAAAAATCGTTGCTAGATTTATGATCTGGAAGTCTTAACGTAACATGGAAAAAAAGCGACAAAGCCCCGAAATTCAAAAGTTATTCAGTTATTGTTGATTTTCATCCTAATGGTTTAGTTACAAAAGCACCCTCCACGATTTAAATCTAACTAAATCAACTTTATTTTGAACCGGATCCAGCTCTCTCAATACCTTATGAAATACAGTCGAAGAGTTAAATCAATACATTTTTTAGGAAAACACTCTTTTACATATCTGTATGGCATAGCTATAATAACTTGGATGTCAGTATCGTCAAGATACTTAATTCAAAATTCTATTTTTAGTGCTTTTTACTTATCCGAAATTGGGCTCAAGGTAACTTGATGAGCCATCCTAAAAGTACGGGTACTATGGTTGAATTGTTTAAGTGCAGGAATGCAACTGGCTATTTTACTGGAGAAGTGTTTATAAAAATAACTATAAAACATGGGCACAATACCTTGCGGGGGTGTACAAGAGAAGAAAATGTCTCGGGAAGAGAATGATCTCCTATCATTTTTGGAACTCTCTTTTCAGTTTTATCCAAGACTCAAGTTATTTATTGGGGCGTCAATTCAAATATGAAAATTGTACTCGAGTTTTGGACGAATAAAAGCTTTGTAAATTAAAGCCTGATGAGAAGGATTAAAACACTTCTTGCATCATCGGTATTTTGAAGATCATACTTTCATTTGTTCTTGAGGTACTCAAGTCAAAAATCATTTTTAATAAATTTTTGTAGTAGGAACATATTTTCTTAAAAAATAAATTTAGTTTAAGTCTATATCTCTACTTGTGTTTGTGATATCGACGATGAAAAATGGACTACAAAACTTCCTATGGGAAGTTAAAAACTTTCATTCTTCAAATTTATGGCGTAACCAAAAAAAAAAGTAAACAAATATTATTCACATATAACAAGAAAATTTCATTTTATTTTAAATAATTTTTCGGAATTTCTTTTTCGGATTTTTTTCGGGATTTTGTTTTTTTCTTGATATTAGGTTTTCGGGATTCTGTCACAACTCTTTTTACCAAACAAACCAAAACAGTGTAACAAAGTAATAGTTTTGTTGACGTTGACGTTTTTGAAAAACATTAAACTCGAAACAATTTTAAAAGTAGAAACATAATCAAGTGGGTTTAAAAGATTTTAATTTTATTTTACAAACACATATAATCAAATATTTACAATTTAAACGAAAAGTGAAGTTATGAAATTGTGCATTTTTTATCGTATATAAATGGAATTCAAAGTTGATGTACTTGAAGACCTTAAGTGGTAGTAACAACTGAACAAAAGTTAAATTTTGAAAACTAAAATCAAACTAACTTAAAACAAAACAAAATTATTATTTCCATTTTCTGAATCACCTTGTCTTCCAAATATCAACGAACCAAAAGCAATAAATTTAAATTCCAGGATCAGAGTTTTCCTTAAAAAAAAAGAAATCTTAGCTGTTTTCAAACTACGAGTAAACCAAACCTCCAATAATAAATTTGAAGCACGTTTCCTTAATCAGCTGATATCACGCTGCAAACGGTTTTGCTATCATTTTCACATATCTAGTGAAAAATTATACGTCCCTGAACTCTCACTAAAAAAAAACATGAATCGAAAAGCGATTGAAAGGATATCGGTGTCAAATATTCGATAATAACTCATGACACTCGACCTCAAGTAACAAAAAAAATAATAATAAAGCAACATAAACTACATCATTGCTTCCCCAGTTCTCCTTGAAATGCGTTTCATGATTGTGATATGTGCATATCTACATTTTGCCATCATCACGTTTTCGAACAAATCAAAATCTCAGCACTTATGGTGCAAATGTTAACTTGACAAGCTGTGTGTGCAGAACATTATTCGTACTACTATAACCTTTAACGCTGGCGCTCATGGCACTGCGCTGACTGTCGCTGTATGAAGAACCTGGAATTCCTTCGTCGTCGTTGTCGTTGGTCTGCAATCTCATCGGTTTTTCCTCGAAATGGAAAATTGACTCATTTCGCACTTCGCAGATAATCGTACAAAGATAAGAGAAAATATTTTCAATTTTCCACCGATGTTTTAACCCAACACCACCATTGCCGCACCGCCATCCATCTCTTCATTCACCAATATTCCTTTATACATGCTCGACTTGTGTCTGCAGTGTGCAATGTGCTGTACATGTGCATATGAGTGTTTTCCGTTGTTCGTCTGCTTGTTTGCGATATGTCCTTTGGCATGTTGAATTCATGAGAAATCGATCACTCTGCAACAGATTGCCACATGAAGCGAGGACTTTTTGTCTCATCCGAAAAGTACACATACGCTCGTCGGTTGCTGGTAGCTCAGCTCAGCTTCACCACCAACCGTTTTTGCTGCAGCATCCGTTGCAATAAGGATTCGCCTCGCTATATTTCAATCCAAGGACCTCACCTCATATATGGCAATCCATCACCCCCAAACTACAATAATCATCATCTCCAGTCCGTTGTCGTCCTGGCACAGTATTTTCACATGAAAGAATGTTTTCAGTGCAATCAGACAGTTATTTGAGGAAATAAAAAAGAAAATGATAAAAAAAGAAAAACTCACCCAACGACGACGATCGAACGTTTTTGCCAAACAAAGGAAACAGATTCCTGTGTTCAATTCCAATCAAATTCTTTATCTTAGCCACATTGCAATCGTTCGCTACTCTAACTAATCAGAAGGTCAAGACCAGGGCAGACGGAAGCGAGATGAGAGGATGGAGTAAGAACAGTGGATTGGTTTGAAAAAAAAAGAACGAACACACAAATTAAACCCCACTTCTTCACTCACCCAACCATCATCGGATCGATAAAGTGAAAGAAAATTGTAATGTAAGGAGAAACTTGGTCCTTCGAGCGGGAAAAAAACGCTTAAACCAAGAAAAACCGTGTTGGCCGTCTAAAAAAAAGGGTCAAAGTTACAAATATAGGTAGGTCCTATCGTGTAGTATGTGTATTTGCGTGTGAGTGTGTATATGTGTTAGCGCTAAGGATACAACCAGATAGATAAAATGTTCCTTGTAAAAAGCATATATCCATCGTTAACTTTTTTTTACTTTTTGTTCGTCTTTTGACAGCCGCTTTTGCCTACATGTTAGGTCGTCTTGTCTGCTATAATCGCTTTAGTGATGAAGGAGAGCCACTAGATGACTATACCTACATACTGGCTCTGACAATGATAAGGACTTAAAGCAAACGTCTTCGTTTTGTCTTTAAATTTCATATTTAAAGGAACACGTAGAGTAGTTATAATTTTTCTCTTAGTAGCTTTCTTTTATAAATGACCGATTTAGTAAAGTCTATGTAGATGAGCTTAACAAGGTCCTTCAAATAAAGTACAATTACAGTACAGAGAGCATTATATGCCAAAAAATAAGAGAAAGAGGCTGGGATGCGACCCACACTGATAACTTCCCATCCCGTCTGTCGATTTGTCTTGCTTAAAAGTTTGTCTATATGTACTCGTATTAATTTTAACCAAATTTGCGTACTATTTTTTGTAGATTTTATTTTTTTATGAAAAAAACGGATTGTTGGATTTTTATATAAAAACTAGTGAATGTCGAAAACAATATTTTCTGTGAAATAAAATAAGTTTGAAGTCAATATTTTTAAGTTTTCAAAAGCTATTTAAGTCGAAAGTTTATTTTTACCAAGTTTTAGATTTGTTTTTTTTTTAGAGTTTTATTTTTTGTAAAAAATCTATCAATTCGATTTTTTTCAAAATTTTATCGAATGTTAACAACAATATTTTTTGAAAGATAAAAGTAGTTTAAAGCCAATATCTACAATTTTTGAAAAGATATTTAAGTCGAAAATCATTTTTTACAAATTTTTATACATTGTTTTTAGGTTTTTATTTTTTGTAAAAAAACTGTCAATTTTTTTTAAACATTTTTCAGAATGTTGAAAACAATATTTTTTACATTTTTTCTCAGGTTTTTAATTTTTGTAAAAAAAAACTGTCAATACGATTTTTCTTAACATTTTTCAGAATGTTAAAAAAAAAAACAATATTTTTTTCAAAAGATATTTGAATTGATATTCAATTTTTACCATTTTTGATTAATGTTTTTTTTTAGATTTTTATTTTTTTATAAAAAAAACTATTAATCCGATTTTTCACAAAATTTAATCACATGTCAAAAACATTTTTCTTCGTTGCACAAAATTGTTTTGGAGATGAAATCATATTTTAGTCGTAAAATTTTGGAGGTGACCCATTTTTTTTGTCAGTTTTTTTTGATATATAAAAAAAAACTGTTAAATGGATTTTTTTCAAAAAATATATGTACTTCTTTGATATCACGTTACAATACGTTATATAAAATTTTATTCAAATCGCTTAGCGGTATTGGTTCGTGAGATTTTTAGGGTTAACCAAAATATTTACCTTTTTTCAAACTGCTATGGTAAGAAAACCATCAACGCAATTTTGCGATATATCTTCTCGTTCTGGAGCTATGGACGACGAAAAAACGTCACGAACGAACGGACGTACGTACACACGTACGCACAGACATCTTTCTAAAAATCTTTTATTTCGACTCTTGGGACCTTGAAATGTCGAGAAATGTCAAAATCAATTTGACAAATCAGACCAATTACAATAACTTCCAATGGGAAGTTAGAAAAAGGTAAAATTGGTGGTTGCGGAAACCTACAGATTCACGTTTTAATAATAGGGTTTATTTTTATAATTAACAGACACTCAAAAAGTTATTAATACCCTTAACATATTTACAGTTTAAAAAAGTAAGGATTAATTAAAAGATACCGGTGGCAATTGGTCTTAAAGCTTTAAACATTAAAATGAGAGGAAAAAAACAGAGTTGGGAAAAGCATTCCACATTCTCGATGTCCGGTTAAAAAAATACTCTCTTTACTTGAAAGTACGTCCAAAATTAAGCTCAAGGTTAAGATGATGTGTGAGTATTACGGCTGAATGTTTGAGTGGAGGAATTTAACTGTCTTATTCGACAGAAAATAGTTTGTTAAAGTATCGATAAGACAACGAAAGGCGCGGCAGTGTTCCAGTGATGTAAATGTTTAACTTAAAGTTTAATCGCTTTTCATTTCCAAGGCCCTTTTTTAGATTTTATTCAAAATACTTAACCTTGTTTTAGCGGCATCTGCCAAATATGTGAGTTATATTGAAATTTTAGACGATTGAAGGCATTGAATTGGATAATAAATAAATTGGATTAGTAATCGATAAGAAAATACAGACAAGAGCTCGTTAATGGTCAAAAAGAAGAGTGTCGTAAGCTAAACGAAGCCTTGTGCACACCATCATTTATTTTATGATTTCAGACTTAAAACCGTCCAACACAACTTGTATGCAACGATTAGAAAGGTAGTTTCTAAGAAGAGATTCATCAATACAAAATGCATGCCTTTTTGATAAGCGAGATTGGTGCTAACTCTTTCAAATGCTTTTGGGTTAAGGCTGTACGCACAGAAGAGAAAAGAATGCCTTAAGTAAGAATGAAATGTTTTTGTTTGTAGCTTAACTTTAATGTAAAAATCTATAGAACAGCTTATCATAGAAAACATACCTATGCTTGGGGAGAAATCAGCATCAATCTGTAAGACTCTTTTATTCTTCTTGACTAGCAAGAAAAAATAATGCAGCAAATTTCTAAGACCCTGTTAGTTGTTTTAATTTATTAAACCATCAAAACATATCTTTGAAGCCTTAGCTTAGATAAATGTGTGCAGACAGAGAAACGAACTGACGGGCGTTTCCTCTTAAAGCTTCTATATACTCACACAAATATTTCTACATTGGTATACATTCGATATACGTACCAGCATTTTCAGGATAATACACTAAGATTTCGCTATACATCCCTTAGAATTCGTCTAAAACGTGATCAGCCTTCCAAATGTTTGAACCAACTTTGATGAACCAGCAGAGTTTATACTCTCATCGTCTATACACTCGCTTCACCATCCTACTAACCTTTACCATCTTATCCATGCTCCATGCATAGCTATGCATAGAACTTTGTTTAAAACTGTGGGTGGGTTGGTGGTATAAAACGAAAGGCACATCCTTATCCTTTGCTTGCGTGGACTAAAGACTATACCTATACTCGTATATAAATAGCGGTGAAGAAATTCCCTTTAAATTTCACAGGTTTGTAATGAAATGGGAAGTGACATGAACTTGATGAGAGTGCAAATGTAGAATTAAATTAAATTTATTTATTTTTTTTCTCTCTAAGTATATTTTAGGTATAGGTATGTACAAAGAGGAAAAGGAACCTTTTATTTTTGTCCTTGTTGCTGAGCTAGTTAGTGTATCTTTTGAGGTCCTCACCTTGATACGCGAGCTGAGGACGAACATTCTTTCAGAGAGGATATACCTATACTTACCTTGTATAGGTATACTATGTATGAAGAACGAATCAACGAACATAGCTTATTCACATTTGCTTCGAAGATTAGGAGAAAATTACGTGATGAGAAATCATATCAAGAAGTTTGTATAAATATGCAGGATATACACACATACATGTGTACTGTAGTCAAGACGATATCTTTCAAGGCAAATGAATGTGTGGTTATGTAATCAAAAGGACTAAAATGAAACGTGTACAAATATTAATGACAATTAATTGAAGGGATTTTTCTTTTATTTGACAAGAGTAAGATAATAGTTAAAGCATGAATGGTAAAGCTGCCGATTTAAGGTGGGTGAGGCTTACAATTGGGGCAACTTTTGTTTGTAGAAAGTGTAAAGCAGGTATAACCATTCAAGGTCTTCTATTAGTAACTACACATTTCAATAGTGCCCCAAAATTAGTTTTGAATTCTGTAAATTGAAATTTAAATCAAACCAAATATCAGAGAGATTTTGACATAAAAGACTTACTAAACAATTAACAGCTATGTCAACATGACTACCGTAATTGAAACAAATAATGTTCAAAAACTTCTGATCAATACTGACTATGTAGTTTATGGTTTAGTGGCAGAATAGGACCCTTTTTAATTTTAAGAAAACGTCGGTGTTAGAAGACATTTATATAGAGTTGTTTTAAATAACTGCCTGTAGCCTAAGCATAACAAAAATAATTTATTTGATAATTGGTTTCAACTAACTTTTTTGTAATTAATTGTTTGTATACAGGTTCTTTAACTTAAAACTATTTTAAAGGTTGGAATAAGTAATAAAATCAGGCTACTTATAAATAGCCTACAACTAAACTAACTGCCTCCATGCTGGCACTTAAGTTAAACTTACTACAGAGGTGTATAACTTTAAAACTGGCGTTTTACGCCGAACTGAGAAAAAGTTTTCATGAAAAAGACTGACTGTTGGAAAAATCATTTTAACTGGCGTTTTATGGCGAACTGAGAAAAAGTTTTCATGAAAAAGACTGCTCTTAGAAGTTTGAATGATTTATCAATTTCTCGCAAGAGGAAATACCCGTGAAAAAAACCTTTAGGCAGGCAAGAATCCATGACCTCTATAATGATAGTCCATAACGCCAAGCGTACTACCATTCTGTCAGCCGGCAAGGGGTTTATTTTTAGTTCAAGAATTGAAGATGATCGTCATCTAGCGAATCGTAGATTCGGCGAATGGCCCCAAAAAATGCTGTTGATCACAATTTTGATGAACAAGTTTTTGTTAGTGTTGAAGCTCAATTTTTATGGAAGAAATACGAGTGATGATAGAAAATTATCACATGTTTGGTGTTCATTATAGTACGGGTTTGTGGAATAATTGGTCCGTATTTCTTTAAAAAAAGTCAATGGTGACTGCTATGGAGCCATGATTACTGACTTTTTCCTTCATGGTTCATCAAGTTAGTTATTGGAAGAACTTCAAATCAATTTTATTCAACAAATAAGAACATAAAAAAGATGCAAAAAGGACTTTAGTAGAAATTGAGTGGAATATCCCTCGAGGTTAATTTTACCTTCAGTAACTTGTGTACTCAAAGCGTCTTTCATAATTTTGATAGAATTTTTGTTTCAGCAATTTCATAAGAAAAAGAAAAAGCAAACATTCTTGAGTCGAAGATAGATTTGCTGAATAAACATTTTATATATATGTAAGTTCAGTTTACTCTTAAGTCTTCACAAAAAAGAAAAATGTAGAACAGATCTTATAAAAGGGAAGAACAAATTGATTAGAAAAGAAAGGTTTACAAACTTTGAGTAGATTAGTAAATTGCATTAGATAAATTCATTAAAAATTTTGCAACATTGTTTCTAATATTTATTCAAAATTTTAGATTAATACAACTATCAATTTTCTTATAAAATATAAAAACTACCAAAAATACTTCACAAAAACTGATTTTCAATTCAAATATCTCAAGAAATAATGAAGGTTTTGACTTAAAAATAATTCTATTTAAAAATCTTGAGAACAAGAGAAGATATCGAAATCAAACTTTTTTTATCATTTGCAATATATTCTATGTAAAGTTTTAGATATTTTTTTTTGGAAAAATCAATCGACAACTTTTTATAAAAAAATACGAAAACCTACAAAGACTGTTAAGAAAATATGAGAATAGAGAATGATACAAATTTGTAGCCTCTTTTTTATTTAATCTGATTGTTTGGTTACAACTGCCCTTACTTAAAACTAATTTCCCTAAAGTCATGAAATTCCGCTTATACCTAAGCACCATTATCTTTCAACATCAGAAACGAACTACTAAAACTTTTTGTCCGTTTTTCTTTGGCCCCGTAGCATGGTCTTTAAATGGGAAACAAATATCAAATCAAAAATAAAAAAGAGGCTGGGTTGCGACTCACAATGTCTGCCGGTCTTGCTTAAAAGTTTGTCTATATGTACTTGTATCAATTTTTACCAATTTTTTTATTTTGTATGAAAAAATGGACTGTCGGATTTTTATATAAAATTACTGAATTTTGAAAACAATATTTTCTGTGAAATAAAATAAGTTTGAAGCCAATATTTTTAATTTTTGAAAAGCTATTTGAGTCGAAAATCAATTTTTACCAACTTTTGTTAATTTTTTTTTAGAATTTTAATTTTTTGTACAAAAACTGTTAGTTTGATTTTTTTCTAAATTTTACTCAATGTTGAAAACAATATTTCTTATAAGATATTTGAGTCGAAAATCAATTTTTACCATCTTTTATACATTTTTTTTTAGGTTTTTATTTTTTGTAAAAAAAAATGTCAATTCGATTTTTCTCAAGCTTTGTCCTAGTGTTGAAAACAATATTTCTTATAAGTAAAAATTAAAAAGAAGCTATTATCTCAAATTTTTGAAAAGATATTTGAGTCGAACATCATTTTTTACCACCTTTTGTTAATTTTTTCCGGTTTTTAATTTTTTGTTAATAAAAATGTCAATTCGATTTTTTTTGAAAATGTTACTGAATGTTGATAACAATATTTTTTGAAAGATAAAAGTAAGTTAAAGCCAATATCTCAAATTTTTGAAAAGATATTTGAGTCGAAAATCAATTTTTACCAACTTTCATTACTTTTCTTAGGTTTTATTATTTGTAAAAAAACTGTCAATTCAATTTTTCTCAACATTATTCAGAATGTTGAAAACAAAATTTCTTATAAGATAAAATAAGATTGAAGCTCAAATTTAAAGTTTTTGAAAAGATAATTGAAGCGATCTATTCCTGACAACAGTTCTCGCACGCAGGAATGGTTGACAACGGACTGTTGCGCAACCCAATTTAATTTTATTGAAGCGATGTTCAATTTTTACCAATTACGAGTAATGTTTTTTTTTTAATTTTTATTTTTTATAAAAGGAACTGTCAATTTGATTTTTCTCAAAATTTGATCAGATGTCAAAACCATTATTCTTCGTTGCACAAAATTGTTTGGGAGATGAAATCAAATTTTAGTCTTAAAATTTTGGATGTGAAAAATAAATCGGCTCCAGTCAGAGAAGAACTTTATAAACCTATCAAAATATAAGTATACTGATCCTGACACGTGCACTTTAGTTAACTTTCATTCGCCAAGCCTGTCGATTTGGCAATACGATTTCTTGGTTTCTCCAATTCTTTCTCGTATCCCTTGAGACTGCACACAAGAGAGTACCAAACATACAAATTTCATATTTCTGAAAATTAATTTACAATTCTAGTCATTGCAATATTAGTGGCAGTATTTGATAACTTTCCTAAGGACTCCTTTAAGACCTTATAAAGCTCTAAAAATACAATAATATTGTTATTAACTCCCAATCTGAATGCTCTCTTGTACAATTTTGCACCAAATAATATAGACAAAAAAGCTAAAATATCAATGGCGGGTTTTCTGCCTTTAACTTTAACTTAGAAGTTAGAACTTCTCATATGGTAAAATCTTAAATTTCAGTAATCATTTTGATTCGTTACAACAATTTCTAAATCTTTTACACTTCGGTTAGATTTGCAGGGTGGTTCTTAACAAGAATTGGTTCCATTAATTGTATTTACTTAAATGTTTTTACTCGTAATTAAATAAAAGTGTATAAAGCGGAAGAAATTTGGCTTCATATGAACTCCCACAGGAAAAATAATAAATTAATGCTCTAAATTATATATAGCACGTCTACTTAATTATTCCCACACCCAAAATTCATATAATCAGATCAGAGAATGGACTAAGCCTTTGAGAAAAGGTTCAATTTCGCACAAACAATAAAGAATACAATTTACTTAACCCCTGCACCCCACCCGATTCGGCTTAAAAACAAAAAAATATATTCAATTTTTTTTTACTCTCGCATTAAGTTGATGGAAAATTGTAAAACTATTTCTTGTGCTTTTGCATTTTATTGCTTGAACAATGTAAAACTTTCATTACCATTCAAAGCAAGAGGGATCCTAAATCCTTCCGAAAAAAGCACACAAACAAACACACACTCAACCAATAGGTTGATACAGAATGTTTTATATAGTAACACAAATATAATTCGGGATGAAAAAAACCCCATCTGGAATTATCCTTTTCGATTCAAACGAATCCAATTTATCCGAGAGACCACATTCATTTTTACCTCGCTTGCTCACCCTCTTCTGTCTCGACTTTAAGTTAAAAAAGATGAGAAGGGACAGTGAGAAGGGGACAGGGGAAAGGGCAAGGGTTTGAGTTGAAATGTTGTTTCATGCTTTTGTTATTGTTGTTTGTTATTTTGTTTTATTGTTATTTTTTTTTTCTTGTTTGCCCCGATCTAAGGGTGAAGGATTGGAATTTGCAAAAATTTCCCTATTTCCTTTGGGGCACGTTCCGGAAGGCTAACAAAAAGAACCGACTACAGAGTGCAATGCTTAAAATTATTTAGGTGTCACGTATTTTCTCAAGAGGATGGGTGGAGCGTGGGACCATTGAATCAAGGGTGATGAAGGAGCAAAGCGAGGATTGCTTTTGCTTTGGCTCGGCTGACGAGAAAAATAGCTGAAATACAATGTTACCTACCAAAAAAAAAAAAATACTAACACAAAATAACCTCATAGACAATCGAATAAGAACGTAGAATATCCTTTCACGACAGCCCGGTTATTTGTTGTGAAGTGTTCGTTTGTTGCTCGTACTTATTTTTCCTTTTTTTTTCTTCTTTCACTCGTTGCTAGAGACCCAATTCAATTCCAATTCCAAGACGACCTGCAACCCCTGCCACAACACAGAAAAAAGAAATATCTACCTACAACATTGAAGAAAGAATTCCGAAGAAAATACACTTCAAGGAGGAAGTATAAATTTGAAAATTAGGATCTCTTCAGGATGAGTTTGATTACACTATGAAATCAGCAAAAAAATTATATCCTTCTTTCATTTTGAATTTTGTTGGTGCGAAGACGGAAAAATGAATTCGTTTTTGATGGTGCGAAATTCAAATAGGATAGATATAAAAAAAGAAAAACAATTTATTTTTTTCTGAGATACAACTGAACAGAACATGACAAGACGGTGTCAGAGTCGTCAACGCTTTGCTATATATACGTTCCTGGATGTGAAAGTCGACAAAACTAAACTGACTTCAAAACGAAGAACGAAACGAAATGAAATGACATTGCAATTGAATAGAAAATATAAAAATTTTTACGATAGATCTCCTTCAGCTCTAGTATTCAGTATTCAACATTCAGCCTGTTAAAATCTTGAATTTTTATTTAAGTCTCAAAGCCATACATCACGTCACAAGTGGGAGAAAACCTATTTGGAAACACACGAAAGGAAAAAAAAATAAAACGCTCACACAAAAGTAGAACAGTAACGTTTTTAAGTGCCCATCATCTGTGGAATTACGAGCACTTGATTTAAATTTGATGAGGTAATTTTTGTTTTTTAAGTGATCCTTAAAACTTTTTTTAATGGGCTTTTTATATTTGTGACTTTCGGTTTACTTTTTTTTCGGTTCTTAAATTGATTTGGTATGAAGTTTGGTGGTTGAGGCAACAAGTTACTTGGGTGCTATAAAAATTGGTATATGCAACGGAATTTAATTTAAAATTTTATTATAATTATTTTGGACTTGTTACATTTTTGATATGCATTTTTATAAGTATAATATGTAATCCTTGAGGATGGTCTTCTATTTGGTTTAACGAAGTCTGTGAAAAAAAAAGATTAATTTTAATTAATTAAGCTACACGGATTATCTGTGTATCGAAATGTTTGAATTTAACAGGACATTTAATATGACTAACTCTTTTCATTTTATTCACAGAGAGAGTCTTTCGTTTTTCAGTTTGCAACTAAAGATACAAAAGATGCTAGGATGCGAACCACACTTATATCTTCCCATTGTTGAACCTTAAGATGCAATAAGATGCATTGTCATTTATACAACTGGTTTTGTTGCTTCACTGATATAAGTACCTAGTCAATCTTTTTTTTTGTTTTTAAAATATTTTAGTCAAACAAACATTTTTAAAAGCAGTTTTTGATGTTTTTTGTTAATTTCAATTTGATTTTTTTCAAAAACTCAGAAAGTAATATAATTTTCTGTTTGTAATATATTAGTTGTAAAAAATTCGTAAGCTGCAAAAAAAACTTTTACTTGAATTTCTGTTAAGTTTATAACAGTTTGGGGGCAATCTAATGTATTCTTTTTTTAAGGTACTAAACGACCGGGTCGTGAAGTGATCCTGTATAAAAGAAATCTATTTACAAAGCAGTAACATATTTTGAGGTTAAAAGCAAAACTACACAATAAAAGTATCTTCAAAAATACAATTAAATTGAATTGTAAAATGAGGCTGGGATTTGTCTTGCTTAAAAGTTTGTCTATTATGTACTCGTATCAATTTTTACCAAATTTGCGTACTATTTTTGATTTTATTTTTTATGAGAAAATGGACTGCTGTATTTTTGAGTCGAGTCGTAAATTTTGTTTGAGTCGAAAATCAATTTTTACCAACTTTTGTTAATTTTTTTTCGGTTTTAAATTTTTTTGTAAAAAAAGTCAATTCAATTTTTTTTCAAAATTTTACTGAATGTTGAAAACAATATTTCTTAAAAGATAAAAGTAAATTAAAGCCAATAGCTCAAAGTATTGAAAAGATATTTGAGTCGAAAATAAATTTTTACCAACTTTTATTAATTTTTTTTAGGTTTTTATTTTTTGTAAAAAAACTGTCAATTCGATTTTTCCCAACATTTTTAAGGATGTTGAAAACAATATTTTTTATAAGATAATATAAAATTAAGAAGCCTAAATTTCAAGTTTTTGAAAGATATTTGAATCGATATTCAATTTTTACCAACTTTGAGTAATGTTTTTTTTTAGATTTTCATTTTTTATAAAAAAACTGTCAATTCGAAACATTATTCTTCGTTGCACAAAATTGTTTTAGAGATGAAATCATATTTTACTCGTAAAATTTTGGAGGTGACAAATTTTTTTTTTAGTTTTTTTGATTTATAAAAAAACCCGTTAAATGTTTTTTTTTTTTTTTTCAAAAAATATACTTCTTTGATATCACGTTACAATATTTAATATTTAATTTAAGTTTCTAGCGTTTTTGGTAAGATATTTAGGGTTAACCAAAATTTCACCTTTTTTTAAACCACTATGGTAAAAAAAACCACACACTCAATTTTCTTGAGAGTCCTTTCTGAATCTATCTGCCTTATTATCTGTATAACAAAATTTATATTATTTCTATTTCTTAAGCTATGGACGACGAAAAAAACTTCGCGTACACACGCATCTTTCTAAAAATCTTTTATTTCGACTCTTGGGACCTTGAAACGTCGAGTATTGTCAAAATTTTCAACTTGACAAATCGGACCAATTACAATAACTTCCTATGGGAAGTTAATAAAGTGGGTGGCGCAAAAGTCCGTTGAGAACTAGGGCCTAGTGACATACAACTATCAACCAATTCTGTGTGAGAGTACTGTTGTCAGGGATGGGGGGACCTAAAGCTTTAAGCCGAATCCGAACGGCAGATTTGAGAAAGCACTTTTCATGACAAGAATTACTCTTGGAGAATATGTCAGTTTTTTTGTACACGTGAAAAAAACTTTAGATGACATAGGAAGGTATCGAACCCAAGACCTCTGGCATGACAGTCCAAAGCACTTACCATCATGCCACGGGTAATACATTTAAACGTAATTCATTTGTACTTGCGAAAAATTTGAACTCAAGACTTAAATCAATCATGACATTACGATGGTAGAAAAATCCAATAATGTGGGTCACTCGATTGCACAAAGATTCTAAGCCAATTTGCGTTAGTTCTTTTTTTTATTTTCTTAAGCCAAAAAATAACAGTAGCCTCCAAACAAATTTGGTGGCCAAAACCCGAAAATTCGAGTTTTCTCAAAAACGAACCGATAGATTTACATTAAATTTTTTTTCTTAATATGTCTTTTATCAACAAAATACAAGTATTTTTGAGTTGCTCCATAAAACTGTTATTCAGCCTTATCGGAAATTCCTTGGGAAATATTTTTTTGTTTCCTTGTTTCCTTTCCCAGGAGCAAGTTCCTGCTATTGGGGATTCCCCACGGATTTTTTTTTTCTTCGGAACAAATTTTGCCAACATTTATTTTTGAACATAGTTTTGGAATGATTTAACAGTCGGTTCTTAGTGAACAAAACTATTTCTTTTCGTCCTAGACCTAATCCTAAATTAAAAATACAAAAAATATAGTTTTTATTATTAATCCATAAGGCGATTTCAAATAAATGGAACTCGAGCTTTGCTTTAACCTCCTTTTTCATCGATTTCATTTCAAGGTTGTGCCTTGAGTTTTCATTCAACATCTTCTTCTAAGACTCACTAATTTTTTCATTGGACCTTTCGTTGAAGATTTTAAGTTGCCTCTATGTCAATGGAAAATATTCAAACAAATTTTTTTTAATATACACTGGATTCACAATTATAGTCATTCAACATACTCGTACCTACCAATGTATTCAAGCGAAACAGCATTTATGCAGAAAATGGAACTGAAATGGCAATCAGTAACTTTTTCTGGCCTTAGTTAATGCTCAAGTCACTTAGCCAATCATTGGACCTGATTTCCATATATCTTTCACGTGCAACTAAAAACAGTGTACAAATGTCAAATCTCAAGATCTCGGTGGCCAATTATGACGAATTCTTTAAGATATATCATGGTCAAGAAATTTATCATCAAAATTTACAACACTTTTGAATGTTTAAATGCTTTAGAATGCCTTCATTCCATTTTTATAAATGGGATAGTTCTTATTTGTCAAATTAAAATGTAATTGATAGCTTCTAATTTGACAATGGACTGTTCAAAATCAATCCCCTATTCCTACAAATATTTTAATATAATTTATTATTTCAATCAAACGTTCTTGGCTAATTTTCAAAAAAACTTGTCTTTAAAACAATATTCATTAATATTTATTGTCCCTATTGGAATACCATCAAGACTTTTCTTCTGTCTTCTTAGACTACTAAAGTGCAATATAATATATGTTATAACAACGAATCAAACTATGTTTAATGTCTATCGTCCATCGTCCTTCGTCCTTGTCTCATAGAAACTCTCAGATATTAAATCAAGCGTAATGACGATACTCATTGTTAATTTCACAATTAACCGATTATATTGAGCGCATAACTTCCTCTTCACTGGATTGGGGAAATAATCTCTCTTCTATTGGTGAATATGGTGATAGTGAAGTGAGTGCGGGCTTTTTATAGATAAAATATATACATAAGTATATAAAGTAGACTCTCATAGGTCTACGAGCATCTACATGAAAGATGTGATGGTACTCTTTCTGTATGTGTGTGTGTTTTTGTTTTTGTTGTGTTTGTATTATCCTATGGCACTTGACATCTAATAAATGTCCAAAGTTCACAAGTTAATTGAATTAAGGAAGCAATGAATAAGAGCACTATTGTCGGATAATGGCAGGTGATTTCCGTTTTGAGGTGGTTTTTGCCTTGACAGTGATAAATTTCCATCGATAATTCTTGCAGTGATAAACGTTGCGGATATTTTGAAAACACGATACGGTATAGTGTACTGTAGAATTATACAGCATAGGAAATGTTTGTATATACAGAAAGTGTTGGTACCTGAGAAGTGATTGTTATCACATTGATATACCTTTTTAACTTTTTCTTTAATAATAGAATCAACAGAGTAATTATATAGGCTTAAGGGCTGAGGACAGACCAAGCGATCTGATCGATTTAAGTGATTTAGTTTCTAAAGTGTATAATGAGACTCTTTATTTTAAAAGACTCTAATAAACTGATAAGATTGAGCAGAGCGTGTAGCCATAAATGAGAGTTCAGGTAACTTTGAAAATTTATCAAACCAGTGAATTTCATTCTATACACAATGGGTAGCTCCTTCCGACTCTTCCCAACACTGAATGCTACTTGCTTTCTTTTCTTTCATTATTTCGTCCTTGATTTACTAAATTAAAACAGAAATCCTTAGCTTAATATATTCTCTAGGAATAGAGCAATAAAATTTTGATATGTTGCCCTTTTGTATTATTTTTATTAAAATAATCAGATGTCTTATTGATACATACTTTTAGCTGTATCGTGCTCTTTTGTTTTTGAATCTTTTTTAATATAAATTCCAAACATTTCCCAAAGCCCAAAACTTTTAATGATATAAGTAGATATCGATATCTCATATCTAAACTTTAAACATTTTAGTCATCATCCATAGGTTACTTTTTTTTTGTTACTAATTTTTTTTTTCGTTCGACTACCTACGTAGTCCCAAAGGACATTCAATAATTTTTTTAAGGTATAGATACAATTTTATTGGTTATTTTTCCTTTGTTTATCAGATCACATATAAAAAGTTTTAAATTCCTTCAACATGTTCAGTGTTGTGTGTGCGATGGTGACCCAAAGACCTTAATCAGGATAAAGGTAACCCATTCAAACTTTATTAACAAACGAAAACAATATAACGATAAAAAAAAAATAGAATGAGAAGCTATACAAACTAGGCCAATAAAAATTGCAATTTAATATAACTTTGCGTCGTCGTTGGTCGTATAGCTTCTGGGATCAGGGAGACGAAGGAGCAAACCATATGTGTCGCTCTGTGTTCTGTCTACCTCAATTCATCCTCATACAAATGGTAAAGTCAAACAGACCCAGTTTTTTTGTTCTTCTTTTTATATTTCAATGGGACTTTTTGGTCGATTGTCATTCTTAACAGTGGTGGATCTGGTTTGATAAACCTCAGAGAGTATAGTAAGTTGATGGGTATATACCAGATAATAAAAACAACTAAATTCAATAAAAGTCATACTTTCTTTTGAAACCTCAATATTTAAATGCGTTATCTTACTTTCCACATATCGAAAAGAAAGATTGTTTTAAGAATGTCTTTCTCATAGTTATCGTTATGTCTTAAAATATTTTTAACTTCGTATAGGAAGTTATGTTCATCGGTCCGTTTTGTGGAATTGAAGCATTTCTAACTTCCCATAGGAGGTTATTGTAATGGGTCCGATTTGTCAAATTGAAAATTTTGACATTTCTCGACGTTTCAAGGTCCCTAGAATCGAAATAAAAGATTTTTAGAAAGATGTCTGTTCGTGCGTGTGTACGTACGTTTGTACGTCCGTACGTCCGTACGTTCGCGACGTTTTTTTCGTCGTCCATAGCTCAAGAACCAGAAGAGATAACAACTTCAAATAAATTTTGTTATATAGATAATAAGGCAGAAAGATGCAGAAAGGACTCTCAAGAAAATTGCGTTTGTGGTTTTTTAACAATAGCAGTTTTAAAAAAAGGTGAACATTTTGGTTAACCTTAAATATCTTACGAAACAAAAACGCTAGAGACTTGAATTAAATTTAATATAATATATTAAAACGTAATACCAAACAGGTATATTTTTTGAAAAAAATCAATAGAACGTTTTTTTTATAAATCAATAAAACTGAAAAAAAAATTTGTCACCTCTAAAATTTTACGACTGAAATATGATTTCATCTCTAAAACAATTTTGTGCAACGAAGAATAATGTTTTTGACATCTGATAAAATTTTGAGAAAAATCTAATTGACAATTTTATTTACAAAAAATAAAAACCTAAAGAAAAATGTATAAAAGTTGGTAAAAATTGATTTGCGACTCAAATATCTTTTCAAAACTTTGAGATATTGGCTTTTTTTTATCTTTCAAAACAAGTTGTTGTCAATATTCAGTTAAAGTTTAAAAAAAATCGATTTAACAGTTTTTGTACAAAAATTAAAAACCGAAAAAAAAAATTAACAAAAGTTCGTAAAAAATGATTTTCGACTCAAATATCTTTTAAAAACTTTGAGATAATAGGTTCTATTTAATTTTTTGTTATAAGAAATATTGTTTTCAACATTTGGTAAAATTTTTTAAAAATTCGAATTGACAGCTTTTTTACAAAAAATAAAACACTAAAAAAAACAATACCTGCTAAAACTTGGTAAAAATTTACTTTCGGCTCAAATAGCTTTTCAAAAATTAAAAATATTGGCTTCAAACTTATTTTATTTCAGAGAAAATATTGTTTTCAATATTTAGTAATTTTTATATAAAAATCCAACACTCCGTTTTTTTCATAAAAAATAAAATCTACAAAAAATAGTGTGCATATTTGGTAAAAATACATATAGACAAACTTTTAAGCAAGACAAATCGACAGACGGGATGGGAAGTTATCAGTGTGGGTCGCATCCCAGCCTCTTTTTAAATTTGTTGACGTTTCATGGTTTCCAGAATATAAACGAAAGGTTTTTAGAGATGCCTGTTTGATCGCACCTTTTTTCGTCGGCCATATATCAAGAACCGTCAGATTTATTAACTTAAAAAGGGGATTTGATGTAACCCACAATGATAACTTCACATCCCGTCTGTCGATTTGTCATGCATAAAAGGTTTGTAGGTCTCGTGTTTTGTTAAAAAAAAGTGTCAGGTAAATTAATCTATAACAAAATTTAAAATTACTTATAATATTTTGCATACAATGTAATAGTTTAATTTCAAAATATATTTTTTGTTAACGAGATTTTTAGTCGAAAATCAATTTTTACCAGTTTTAGTAGCATTTCTTAAAAGTTCTTATTTCTTATGTAAACAAATAAAAATTGGATAAATTAAATTAACTTAAAGTCTATGTCTTCTATTACTCATGACCATGGGATACCTCAATTTTTACCAATTTTGCGTACTATTTTTTGTAGATTTTAATTTTGTATGAAAAAACTTAAAGTTAGATATTTATAAAAAAAAACTAACTGAATGTCAAAAACAATGCTTTCAATGAGATAAAAATAGTTTGAAGCCAATAGTTTTAAATTTTGAAAAGATAGTTGAGTCGAAAGTACATTTTTGACAAGTTGTAGTAGTTTTCTTTCTAGGTTTTAGTTTTTTGTAAAAGATGTATAATATATAAATGTTAAAACAAATATTATTCATAAGATACAATTATTTTGAAGCCAATGTCTCAAGATATTTGATTCGAAAATCAATTTTTACCATCTTTTATTAGTTCTTTTTTAGTTTTTTTTTTTTTTTTATAAAAAAGAACTATCGATTTGATTTTTCTTAAAATCAAATTGATAGTCAAAAACGTTATTTTTCGTCGCATGAAATTATTTTGGAGATAAAATCAATTTTTGTTCGTTAATTTTTCGATGTCAAAATTATTTTATTACGAAAACAATAATTGTTAAGTAATTGTTTTTTTTTTTTCAAAAATATACTTTTTTGGTCTCATGTTACAATGTATAATTTAAAAATAATTTAAGTCTCTAGCATTATTGGTTCGTGATATATTTTCGGTTAGCCAAAATATACACCTTTTTCAAATCGCTATGGTGAAAAAACCACTAACTCAATTTTTTTGAGAAGCCTTTCTGCATTATTATTTGTATAACAAAATTTGTTTGAAGTCGATATCTCTACTGGTTCTTGAGATATGGCCTACGAAAAAACTTCGTGAACGTACGTAAGCACGTAGGCACTGACATCTCTCTAAAAATATTTTATTTTGACTCTAGGGGCCTTGAAACATGGAGAAATGTCAACATTTTCAATTCGACAAATCGGACCGATTACAATAACTTCCTATGGGGAGTTAAAACGTGACTCCAAATATATTTGGAACCTTTTCGACAAAATTACGTCTTCTTAATAAAATTTAGATCATTTCATTATTCTCATTAGGTATTATTCTTTATTTGAATTTATAAAAAGTTTGAGCTAACTTTGAATTTATGTTTTAAAAATAAGTTTAACAGTAAGTTTTTAAGGGCTGATTTTTAATAAAAACTTTATTTTTTTCCAAAAATACAAGTTTTTAATATCAAAGTTAAATGAACAAAACTTTCAAACAAACCGTTTTGCCTCTTTCTGTTAAAAACAATTTGATAAATTACATTTTTTCGAAAATTTGACTAAATACATGCTATAAATATTTGGAACGAATATTAGAGAAAGGGATTAGGAGTTTGGAAAACCACCAAGGATTCTGTTAAAAAAATAAAAACTTAGTTTTTTTTAGAATTTTAAAAAATAAAAACATGACGTGACACTTCAAGACTCGCTTAAAAAGGGCAATTTTTTGTCAAGAAAAAAACCGCAGCATAAAAACAGAAATTAAAAGCAGATTTTTTTTTATCATATACAAAATATTGTTCATAACTTTTAGATAATTTTTTTCAAAAAATCAAAAAAACAATTCTTTTTACAAAGGAAATGATTTGCAACTCAAGCTTTATGAGTGTCAAGAAAGATTTTGACTTCAAAATTTGTATCCTATACAAAAATTATTAAAGCTTTTAGAAAAATAGTATTCCAGGATCTTCTTTCATTGTTCCAGGTTGCTTTTTTAAAGTTCTTTTAAAACAATTAAAATTAAAGAAATTATACTTTCATTTTTTTTTAAAAAACCTCCCCAATTTATTTCCTTAAATAATACGTCTTAACTTTTAAGCTCGTTTAAAAATCCAGGCATACGAGTACGATAACTTTGGTGACAATCTAGTTCCGTTTAGAAGTTAGTGCCACTTTTAGACAAAAATATTAAAAAGCGGGTTTGAATGCCAGAAATCTGTTTTCTAATCATAAGTGTAAATTGCATTATTAACGCAAAAAACTTATTAATCAAACAAGTTAAAACAACTAAGAACATTTCTTCCGAATTTTTCAAACAAATTAACTTTTTGCGGTCAATGTTATCAAATTCAAATTTACTTGAGGAACTTTTGTTGGAAAGAATGCACTACGAGGAGTAAGAAATTTTATTAAATTCCAGACAGTCAATTTATAAGATAAGTTAGGTTAGAATGATTGGCTGGAGGTTAATAACGTTATCGCCATTTTCAGATCAATCAAGATCCATTGAGATACCCTGAAGTGTTGAACTTACCTAAAAAAAAAGTGATCAAATCTTTGATATTTATGATTTGCCTTTTTTTTACCCAAGTTCTTCAAGATTATTGAAGTGTCTGTCTAAGAATTTGGACAGTGGCATTAGATGTTGATTGTGTCTAGTTGTTCTTCCATCATCAATGCATTCATCGGCATGTCATCGTTAGCATGCCGCATTTTCTTCTTATGGTAACTTAACAGGTTGGCAATTTTTATTTTGTTTACGAAAATTCCTAAGGATTTTTACAGGATTGAATGCATCTTATCTTTTATTCTCGTCAATATAGGATTGAAATCATAATATGTACTGGTTTTACGAGCTTTTATAAGCGGTAAACCACACTTTAAGTGATCATTAATGAAGGGGTCGAATGCCTTTTATTAACCTTCAATAAGAGTAGAGAAACCCATTCACTTTTTTTAAACTCTGTTCAAATTTTATAATTTTTGAACCAAACTAATCCAAATGTAATCTGTTCCTTCGCGAGGGTTCTGAGACTTTTGTTATTATCAGAACATTTTTGTCAGCATCTTCAGATGTTAATTTAATTTCTATTTCCGACAATAGAGTAATCTATTATAATCAATTTGAATAGATTACTAATATCTAATATCTGGTGCTTAAGTCTTAACCTGGTTAAATCTATCTTGAGAAATTTGTAGAATGTGAATGCTTTGAATAAATCTCCAAAAACCATTGAACTTGAACCTTGCGGAAATTAAAGCAAATGTAACATGATAAACTTGTATTTTGCTTAAAATATGAACTATATTCTCGACTATCGTTAAGAATTTTAGTATTACAAATATCTTAATTTCGATTTTATTTGAATCCTTGTGCAATACCAAGTCGACTTAAATCCAGCACTGGCCATTGGGTATATGTTATTGTTTGCCATAGTGTCTTAAAAGTCATCTCACATGTGGTGAATTGGTTTGATTGTTAGTTTTTATTAGTTCTCCATTCTGTAGTAAATTCACATTCCACTTTTCACCTCTTATCGAAAAAAGATGTGACCCCAATTATCCTTATCTTTATGTAATAACCCACACCGAACGATGACGACGGGACGATGTGACACTGCGACAGAACCTTTCGCAGACAAATATTTACTCAACGTTCCTGAATGGATATCTAACGAATGTCCAGGAACTGATCCGTTTTTTTTTCTTTTTTATATTGTCCTTACTGCTCTCCCTCATTTCAGATAACTCAGATGACGTGAAGATTACAACAAGCCGGTGGAGCTCAGGTCAATAATAATCAGGATGTCAGGGACAAGGACCAACAAAGCAAAGAAGACCAAACAAAAAAAAACTCTCAAACCCGCAGCAACATTGTATATACGCTCGTTTTTATTCGTTCCGCATAGAGGCGAAGATAGGTGATGGTGAATAAAAGTCGTATGTGTAACCGTATCCCATCGCTTCAGGATTCCACAGAGATGAAGCATAAACAGAGAAAGACAAAAAAAAAACAATTTTGGATTTATGAACATCACTTTAAGGCACGTGCTTCTTTTCGTTTCTGACAGTGTGACAGGGTCTGCTTCTGCATCGGTGAAGGAAAAAGGTACAAATAGGTAGTTAGGTTCGAGCGACGTACGAGTATTATATAGGACCAGCTAGATCCAGGGCTTGAACTTGAGCATCCGAGCAAATGGAATACAATGTGTCAATGTGTTTTATTTGCCAATAAATATCGTCCCTATGCGATGCACCCCAAAAGAAAACAGAAGCCCTCAGCTTTATTAGATTTCTTTCGTTTCCCAAAGTGGCAAATAAAAACCATGAGGGTTAAATTACCAGCTATTTCAATGTATAAATGGCTTACATCAATGTGGGCCGTAAATATTCGATACTGAACCAAACTCCGAAGTGTTCCGTTCCGAAGGCTAAAGGAGGGATATACCAATTTTGTTCTTTTAACACCGACAAAGAAGATGAAGATGAAGACGAAGTCGACAAACGAGCGACGCACGACTAGGATGGAATTTGTATTTCTTCTTTCATTTTACTTTTTTGTTGAGCAAGAAGTATTGAAACAGCTTAAGAAAATGAGCATTTAGTAGAATTTATAGCTGAAATAGCAGCAAATCAGTTATTGAAAGACGTGCCGCGAAGATCGATAAAAATGGAAATTATACAAGTTAAAGCGTTATAACGATGGCAGAGTATAGGCATGGGGGGGAGAATTATCGCTCACATTAGGGATTATAATATAATAAAGATTATGGCGTTCGAAGCGTGGTGTTTAGACGAATTTGAAGCTCATCAATTAGACTGGCTTTTCATTGCAAAGTGATTTGATTGCGGAAGTTTTATAAAGATTGGGAAGTTGAAATAGATGTACATTCATATTATGATATGGTTGAAAGGAAATTCAATACAATTTAATTGAAAATAAGTGTTTTTCTTTCAAAAGCTTAAGTATGCTTACATTTTGATTTGTTATCAAATATTCCTTTTTATCAGGCTTAGTCTTTTGCTTACTTGGAAACTTGGTTTGTAAAATTTATAGTTAAAGTTATCAAAGAAAATTTTGAAAAAAAATTTTGACTTAAAATATCAAAGGCGGTCTTGAAATATCAAAAGGTGTTTTTAAATTTCAAGGATGTCTGCACATTTTATTAAAGTTAAAATTTCGAAGATGAGTGGCATTCATTTAAATTCAAATTCGTCCAAGTTAAATATTCAAAACAAACCTTACTGAAAAAAGGTGTTCTTGAAGAATCTGATAACTAAAATTGTCACTTTAGACCTTGAAACATGTGAATGTAAGATTAAGATACACATTATATTATATATTTTATCAGCCTCCTTAACTGAATATATAGGCTTGTCTAAGAAGATGCTAAAAATACTTCAACCGCCTTCTAACCAAAAGCGCTCAGCTTTATGTGCTGGTAATATGCTATCAGAGGGTTTTTTAACCGAAGCAGGAGTAAAACAAGGCTGCTTCATTAGTCCACTTCTTTTCGCTCTCTCTTAATGGATGACCCAAGTGTGCACCTACCCGGAGATATATTTTACACAGAAACTAAATTCAAAGTTCTGATGGATGACTTAGTAATATTGACTTATGGAACTTGAAGATAATCACAAGCCAATCAAAAATCTTGATTTTCAAAAATGGAACTGGACGGTTTTTCAAGAAAAAAGGAATGTTACTGGAGAAACGAAGAAATACAATATGTTAACAATACAATTATCTGGGCGTCCTGGTAAGACCCAAAACTTTGTTGAAGACTTACTTGGAAGAAAAGTTGAAAGAGACAAGAAGGGCGATTAATAGCACCTTAGTTAAAATTAATAAAAAATAAAATATTGTGCCAAGTTCTAAATATAAAATATTTGAAGCAGTGGTTCGTGCAATTATGTGCTATGCAGCACAAGTGTGGAAAATATAGCAATTCGAAGAAGTGGAAAAACTCCAGCGATATTTTTTCAACAAAAATGTCAGACTTTCGAACAACATGCCAAGTTACCGGACTACCAAAATTTTTCACATACACCCAAAGCTCCATCTTTATATTATATAAATTGAGAAGGTTAAGAACCAAACAACACATAGGCTAAAATATAAAATTGCTTCGCATTTAAAAAACTGCAAAAAAAAAACAATTTTTCAATGAATGGTTTAGGGGCTGCTTTGAATAGTCAATACATGAACTCCTTGAAAAAGTTAAGTCCGCCCAATTAGGAAACAAATACGACCAAGATAGCTAAAGTTTATTGACGAACAAGTATCTCCGTCATGACTTGTGAATAAATTACTTCCACGATGATCTAAGTTTACATACGAGATCGACAATCTGTAAGACCAGATGTGAACTCTTGACTTTAAACTACAAACCATAAAAAACAACCTCGGAATCAATAGACATTCAACATTTCATCGCAATTTTGAAAACGATAAGAATACAAGTCTGGGGAAACCCTGTTAAGTGTGTGGGTCATACACTCCCCTGATTAAAAGTCTGTATGCACAAAAATATTATCCCTAAATTCAAAGCCAGTGAGCGCAACTTTAAGGGCGTTAACTCCTACTTCG
>NC_079149.1:91862951-91925703 GCF_945859685.1 Eupeodes corollae | reverse complement strand
AATGCACTGGTGTCTTAACATCTACTACAGACCCGGTTTTCTAACATTTTTTTCGATTGTACGCCTATTTAAACGTGCAGTGTATTTTAATTTGAACGCCCATTTTCATAATAAGCCTGAATTACTTTAACGCTTTGCTCGATTGTGTATCTTTTCCATGGTTCAAATTGAATTAGTCGGAAATTTAGAAATGTCAAATGAAATGCAAAACAGCCTTTAAAATTTTACCACCCTTTAGATTCTGTTAAGGGGCTAACATCTTTGTTGTAAATGTTCCTGTTCTTTTTCTGTATATTCAAAGTGGTTTGCCCTTCTATTTTTGGCAAACTGGAACAGATCATAATCTTTCGTAACCCTGGTCCAAATGTCTGTCCCAACTTCTTGAGGGAAACCAAAGTATGGGATCCATCATTTATCATCATTATGAATAGTTTACTAAAAGGATTTGCCCGTACTCTAAACATCAAATAAAATTAGAAAAATACAGTTTCCTCAAATGTCCTTCTAGAGAAGAATTATTTGTGGGTTCCACTCATTTCTAAGAATGTTTCTTAAAGTTTAAGGCAAGACTTTTTAAGCTGAAAGCTATATCTTCCCCTATCTGCTTATCTTGGGACCACAATTTATTGTTTTTTTGTAACTTTAGATACGAATATGTCCTGACCATATAGTAATCATCGATGAAACACAAACAATTTGAATAAATTAAACTTAAATATAAACTAAAAAATTCCGGACATGCCAACACTTAAGTTGACATAAAAACTAATAAAAGGTTTACTTTTCGGTTCGCATCTACTTCTATCTATCTGTATAAGTATAAACCAGTTCAAATATCAAGGATAAGGATAACAAAGATCTATGGGGATAACAGATACCTTATACCTATACGTATTAAGATTACCAACAACAAGTAATGGAAATGACAAGTATTTTCTTAATATACGATGACCAAATAGTTAAGGACACCACACATATCTACTCTCCTCCAACACTAGGACACTGCTATGTGCAAAAAAGCTATAGCTATATACAGCTACTGGCAAACACGACACAGTAACTTATGTCTGTCTGACAGCCATGTCACATAATCTTGTATTGAATTTGATTTATTAAGACAGGCAATGTTTTGACCAGATGTCATCCTAAGTTCTGTGGTGACGACGGCTTTCGGCTGCATAATACTATAAATAAAAATGGTATGAGGATGACGACTAAGAGCAGTTCGGACTCCGGACTTGAGCTTAGTTGAGTGAATAGTCGGGCTTGTTTTTTTGGTTACAGTTACAGAAAGTGTATCTATAGAAATAGATCTAATTCTAAAATGCCACCACCACACCAACCATCATCACATCACAGAGCTATATTATATCCATGGTGCAAATCCTTGACAATTTAAAATGAAGAAATGTCGACGAGGATATAAAGAGCATGACGTAAGCTTGACGGAAAGTCATATTGTATATCTAGCAGGACTCTGGAATATACATAAATGTATGTATTGTATAGCTTCTGTATAGTCTGATGTTTACTTTAACTTTTACTTCAGAGTCTAAGGGCGGAACGAAGGATTAATGTCCTTTGCTATATGGCTGGGCGCAATGACAGCGACAGGACACCCGACAGACATCCTGTACGAATACGTACGGTACGTTACGTATAAGTTTAGTTATACTATTTTTAGAGCAAATAGTTTATGCTTTCGATGTTGGTTGTTGCCATTTTTGTTCATCCGTGCGTCGCTTGTTGCAACAAATTGCAGCTGCTTCTAGTTCTACAACAACAACATAGCAGCGAACGCCGAGCAACCAGTCAAGCTAGCAGTAGCAGCATCGCATCGTAGCGTATTTATTATTTTTTAAATGCTTTTCCTTTCCCATCGCTCTTTTGATGGAATGATAATGGAAGTTCCATTTTGTGCATGGAACTATACTATTGGAGAACAAGGTCTAGTAGGAGACAGTTCCTGAACATAGTACCTAATTCGTTTCTTCCACTTTTTTGTAAAGTTTGATCACAAACATAGCAACTGAGGCACAGCACAGAGCAAATGAAGACGAAGAAGGAAGACTATTTTGATGTCGTTAATTTTCTTTTGGGATTCGGGAATCTGCAGCAATGAAATACCCGGCAAGACGTCATGATAAATGAGATTTAGAAAGTTTTTTATTTGGATTTTTGTTTTCTTACGAAAACTATTTCAACTCTATGACGATGTACAACTCTTTCGTATTTTTATTGTCTCCTGATGTGAATGTTTCTAAAGGAAGGTACATTGGTACTGATGTAGTTTAGTTTGCATTAATAAAGTTCTGTTTGTTTTGTTACTTGGATTTTGTATATATACCTACTGTGCACTACACATGTATACTGTCATAGGATATTGTTTTTCTTATTGTATTGTGTAAATTTGTTTTTTCCGGGAGAAAAAGATGTAGGAACAGCTTTAAGAATTGTTTTCCTCAACCCTTTACTGCATATCCGAATATTTATGGCAATATTTTTAAATGTTTAAGAAATGTAAGTAGTTAAAGACGTACTGCTTCCTGCGAGGAATTGACAAATACTCCAAGAATAGTGCTTGTCAAAAAAAGTGTTTTTAACTTCCCATATAGGAAGTTATTGTAAACGGTTCGATTTATCGAATTGAAAATGTTGGCATTTCTCGACGTTTTAAGGTCCCTAGAGTCGAAATAAAAGATTCTTAGAGAGGTCCATAGCTCCAGAACCAGTTGAGATATCGACTTCAAATAAATTTTGTTATACAGATAATAATGCAGAAAGATACAGAAAGAACTCTCAAGAAAATTGAGTGGGCGGTTTTTTTACCATAGCAATTTAAAAAAAGAGGTTGGGATGCGACCCACACTGATAATTTCCCATCCCGTCTGTCGATTTGTCTTGCTTAAAAGTTTGTCTATATGTACTCGTATCAATTTTATTAAATTTACGTACTATTTTTTGTAGATTTTATTTTTTATGAACAAATGGACTGTTAGATTTTTCAAAATATTTTGAAATATATGTATATAGGCTTCGATAACAATATTCATTGATTTCTTAATAACTAATCGAGCGCAGTTGCACAAAAACTCGGTTGGATAATTTACAGCTTTTCCGTCGCGTATATCTAACAATTGTTTTGCGAATGTTTCAGCGGATGGATCTTGAAGCATTTAAACACGCATATATGCTTTCAGTTGCACTTTTTCAATGTTAATGTAAAGATCAAAAGCAATCAATGCTTCATTGTACATAGCGTCACTGAATACTATCGTAAGATCGTTGCACCTTGTACGAAGTTGATGCAATTAAACCATAGCACTTAGGAATAACATGTAAAAACCTATTTTCAAACCTACCGAATTTATATGCAAAATTTCATTAAAATCGGTTGAGACAGAAGAATTTTATATATTAGATTTAACTGACACCTTTTTCCTCCACTCCCCTTCGATGAGGTTCCATTCATCGGGCATGCTTTCTTCCGAAAATATCTTGCAGATAAGTTGGTGCATGCTCCTAACCATTTTAGCTTTGAAGAGCTCAGCATTCAAGCCATCCGCTCCAGCGTCTTTATTAGACTTCAGCTTAGATATGGCAATCTTTACTTCGTCTAAGTCGGGAGGAAGGGATTGTTGGCTTTCATCATCTATGTTGAATGGATCATCCTGCCTGACAGCGGAATTTAGTTCGTCGTCGCCGTTATACAGTCTGAAGAAGTGGTCCTTCCATATCCTCAGCATTGACTGTGGTTCCACTATGATGTTTCCACTTTCGTCTTTGCAGCCTTCGGTTCTAGGTTTATTTACCTGTGAATTTCGTTTCACCTGTTCATAAAACTTTCAAACTTCATTCTTGCTTTTAAACCTCTCATCATCTTCGACCGCACGCTTCACATGCACTCTATTTTTCCTTCTGAGAATTCGGCGTTCCTCTCTCCTCTTCTGCTCATAGAGCTCATGAGCAGCTCTTGTCCTTTTATGCATCGCCGCTTTGCGTTGTTGTTTGGCTGCATTTGACTGCCGACATTCCTCATCAAACCAGGGGTTCCTTGTTGGTGGCTGTTTGAAACCCAGCACATCAGAGGCAGATTCTCTGATTGCATCTTGGCAATGTTGCCACTGATTTTCGATATATTGTGTTGGCGGCAGAGAACTTCGAGAGAGGTTACTTGTAACTCGGTCGAAAAAAGATTTAGCGATCTCTGGCGATTGTAGCCGTTCGACGTTGTACCTTCTCCCAGCACCTCCCTGTTTTGCCTTGGGTCTGAAAATCCGAAGTACTACCTTTGATACAATGAGGTAGTGGTCCAAATCGATGTTAGCTCCTCGGAAAGTTCGTACATCCATAATGCTGGAAGCGTGTCTGGCGTCGATCGCAATATAGTCAATCTGGTTGACTGAAGAATGTACTGGAGAAGTCCAAGTACCTTTGTGGATGTTGAGGTGTGAAAACGCGTACTGGCTACCATGACGGTTCGCCCCGCAGCAAAATCGATGAGCCTGAATCCGTTGTCGGAAGTGTTGTCGTGCAGGCTGTTCTTACCGATTATTCCACCAAAGATGTCTTCCTTTCCTAGCTTGGCATTAAAATCGCCCAGGACAATTTTAATATCGTAGCTAGGGCACTGCTTATATGTTCTGTCTGATAGCTCGAAGAACATATCTTTGGTGTTGTCGTCTTTCTCTTCTGTGGGGCGTACACGCATATCAGGCTAATGTTGCCGAATTTAGCCTTGATGCGTATGGTCATGAGGTGCTCATTGATGCACCTAGAGCTCAAGACTTCTTGCCTAACTCTGGCTCCAATGACGAAGCCGCATCCAAACAAGCGCTGTTGGTTTTCGTGGTAGCAGTCACCATAGTAAATATAGCAGTTTTTCATCCTCTTTTTGCCCGGCCCTTCCCATCGTATTTTCTGGATGGCGGTGATATCTGCTTTATAGCGGTCTAGGGCCTCCGCTTATTCTTCGGCCGCACGTGGTCTGTTAAGGGACCTAACATTCCACGTGCATATCCGAAGTTCGTTGTCCTTTATTCGTTTGCGTTGGTTGTCAACAGTTAATCCGTCCGTATCCGAGGCTTGTTGGTGCTGCGCAACTATGAAAGCTTTTACTTGGCCAGGAAGTCACCCTGACGCACAACCCCAAACCTGGAGGGCCATAGATCCTTAGTAGAACTCCAAGGATGGTGAGCCGGATAAAACCGCTCCTTATAGACCTGGGCTCCGAAGAAGTCCTATAAGGTGTTCACTAAGTAGTTCAACCTTACTGGAACTGTAGACGCCACCGTTGATTCCATCTCGGGAATTCCTCCGCTGCCGTCTGGATAAGGAGAGGTGCCTTAGTGGTAACACCTCTCCCCACCTCTCTCGTTTGCTGCCCCCAACAACTTTCCACTGGGGTTGGAACCCAATCTCCAGTTGAGGTACTAGGCACCCGATGTTCACCACGGGGAGGTGAGAGTAGGAGTTGATAGACAGAGGTTGGTTTTGAGAAAAACCTGTGGACGCTTGTGTCCTCTTGAACATCATCATCAATCGTGTGTTAAAGGCATTATTTAATATGACTTTAGAAAGTTGAGTAATGTCGTAAATTGTATGAAGAGGTTGTAATGGGTGACTGCAGTAGAGTGGAGGGAATGTTAAGAATATGATTCCATTTTCTTTTGCATAGTCTATTGACAGATGGATGCTTCACTTAAGTTATTATGAAGTGAAAGAAGAGTATGATTATTCTTGCTTCTCCTTGTGTATTTGTTGAAGTGTTTGAGCGTCCAAAGAAAGCTTTCAGTGGTCATCCAGCCAGTTTTTGTTGCTGGCCCAATACTTTACATTTTAACCTGGAGATTAAATAGACTGCTAAGCCAACTGCATTAATAATGCCAACAAATGATACTTACTGACCAAATATTTTCTGACTCAGCAATGACTTAAAGGTAACATTTTTATATACAATACGTGAGTGTATAAAATAACTTTTGATTCAGATAAATTCTAGTTTCATCGAATTTTAATATCTGATGAAGTTTAAAATTATATCTTTCCATCAGACTTGTTAAGTTATCAAAGGATTATTAAACAAAACTGCTCTGGCAAGTGAAGTACTCTCCGGCTTTCTCAAGCTAAGAGTTTGGTTTCATTTCATCAACGACTTCATCCGACCTGTTCCTGCTGTTTCACTACTATCTTAACTTGTCGGTATAGAAATTTCGATACAAATAGCGTAATTATATGCTTAGTCTCTTGTTTGAGGAAAGTTTATACCGAAGCACATATTTGTGCATTTAACCAGTAAGTCTTTCAGCGAGAGTTCTTGTTTGGTTCTAAGAAATTGTTCGGCTAAGTATTTAGGTTCATCATGGACAGCAAGTGAACAAATGTTTGGGTCTCCTTCTGAATTACCAGAACCTTCTCCCTGTTCCACAGGAAGATTGTTTTGTTTAGCCATACACAAAGGACTAGAGCTGCTCCAGGATAAAACGTTATAAAACGTTATATTACATTGCACTGGATTATTGATTAAACGAAGAAAATCATGGTTCATATTTATAGCTGATGAAAGTGGGGTTTGCAGTGACACAAACTAAAAACTGTTGAACAATAAGGAGTCTCACTAAAAAGGCTTTCTGTTGCATTTGGACATAAGTCTATTTTTGTTATCACTTGTGGTTCTGAGTGAGAGGGTTTATTTTAGTATTTTTCAAGGGTTTAAGGAGAAACTCGAATGCTCTTAAGTATCTACGCCGAGTAGAACTGGTAGATATCGAATATGGAAAATTAGAATTAAAGAATTCACAATTCAAAATGCACCTAAGACCACATTTAAAATGTTTTAAAACGATGTGAGCTTCATCAAAGTCGTTATAATTCTTCTAATACACATTAGACGGTTCATGATGACGGGAATGCAATGTATTAATTTGGATTTATTAATTAATCTGTACATTAAATTATGTAGCTTTATAACATATCAGTTACCTTACATTTACCCACATTTACTCTACAAATGGCAAGCAATGGCACTTATTAACACAAAAAAGTCATTATTGAATTAAGGCATTTAAGGTATTCAACAAAACTTGACGTTGTATTCTATAATTTATTATCGCATTCGAAGTACTTTCAGTTGATTCTGCAAATAACTTACGTAACTTCTTATTATTAACATTTCTGCATCAGATCCAGTAGTGTAATTTTTATTGTTGTGAGTCTAAATTAATTCTAAATATTTATTTACAGTCAAAATATATAGAAACTTTAACTTCAACTTCATTTACATTTCATAGTAAACAATATAAGCGTTTCAAATATGCATTCCACCCGATCCCGACTTTGGCTCCCAAAAAGTAGTCACAAAGAATCGCACTTTTTACTTTATCCACAAAAGCAAATGAAAAACACAATTTTATTTATTCCTCTTCGAAAATAAAAAGAAGTCGCCTTTATTCCTTTTAAAAATATTTGTGATGTATATACATAATGCACACATTAATACATATATATAGTATACACATTTCTACTGTCAGAAAGTGAATTAAGAGTACCTAAAGGACAAAAATGAAGTTGCCAAGTGAATACATGAATAATGATAATTCCCGGAATGGGCCATTTCTTTGCAGTGCAGCAGCTCTATCAAAATGCATTAGTATGCAATGACAACGAGCTTTAGCAGACAGGACACATCTTTTTCTTCTTCATTATTTTAACACCCATCGGCAGCAACTATCAGAGCCAGTACCACTGCCACTACCACAAACAGTTACAGTAGTTGTTTGTAATATCAAGACTTTATAGAGCAGCCAGCTGAAGTCAGTGCCAAAAATACTTATGTAAGTATACCAGCCTTCTTTTATGGTGCGAAAAAGGACTTGAATATCTTAACGCGCGTCCAACGTAAACAATATTCCATTCCTGCCATTTCTATGTGGTTTAAGCTGTTTTTGAAAATAGAGGAGATTTCCACAATGGTGGAGAATGGACAGAAACAGAAACGTTTGGCTGGCAGTGGTAGAAGAAAAGATGTGTAAAGTAAACAATAAAGGACTTGCAAACTTGCAAGTAGATCCATTTATTTATGAGAAAGGAGACGAAATAAACAAAAGATAAAGATAAAGTTAGTATATTATCACCTTGGCAAAGCTAAATTAAATTCAATCTCAGATGCAACTCAATAGTCTTTAGTGAAGGGGTTTATAGGAAGAATAAAAAGACTTACAGAGCTGGAATTTATAGAAAGAACAGTTGCATTGAAGAGGATTAGAAAATCAATTCTTCCAATTCACACGAAAAAGTCTTAACATTCTTTCTTCCGTGCAGAGTTTTCAATGTCAAAGAAATGATTGCCTTATGGCTTAAAATCAACTTTTTCATCTACATCATCTCAACCGAAAATATTTGTAACCTTTTCAGGATTTTTCTTCTAAAATTCTCCTCAATTCTCCATCTATGCGTACGGGACCAAAAATCACCCGAAGAATTTTTCTTTCGAAGCATCCTAAGACGCTCTCATCTTTCTTTGACAAGCTCCAGGCCTCAGCGCCATAATAAATGGTGATTTTAGATGCTCGAGAGCGGACTTTACTTCTCAATTGCCCTCTAAGTCCAAAGACGCAGCGATTTGCAAGAGATATTCTTCGTTTGATTTCAGCGCTGGTGTCGTTATCTGTGTTAATAGCGGTGCCTAGGTAGACACAGTCCTTAACTACCTCAAAGTTATAGCTGTAAATGGTGACGTTTTGTCCAAGACGTCGTTATTCAATGTCCTTTTTTGATGACAGCATATACTTGGTCATGCCCTCATTGACCACTTAACCCATCTTCTTCGCTTCCGTCTCAATGCTCAAAAACGCTCAACTGACATCACTCATTGATCTTCCAATTATGTCAATATCTTCTTCGTATCCGAGTAATTGGATGGACCTTTGGAAGATTGTGCCTCTAGTGTTGACGGTTGAGTTTTGCACAATTCTTTCCAGGACGATGTTAAAGAAGTCGCATGACAGTACATCGCCTTGTCTAAAACCTTTTTCGACATTAAATGCATCAGTAAGATATTTTCAGACCTTGATAGAGCAGCGTGCATTCTCCATCGTCATTCTGCACAAACGGATAAGTTTGAAAGGGATGCCAAAGCTAGGCATTGCTCTGTAGAGCTCTTCCCTATCGATAAAGAGATGGTGGGTATCGATTTGAAGCTCCTGGTTTCTTTTCAAGATCTGCCGTAGTGTGAAAATTTGGTCGATAGTGTACTTTCCTGGTCTGAAGCCACACTGATAAAGACCCATCAGGTTGTTGACGAATGGCTTCAGATGTTCACATAATACGGCAGAGAGGATCTTATATGCAATGTTAAGGAGTAAGGAGACTAATGCCTCTGTAGTTGGCGCAATTTAGAGGGTCTCCTTTTATATGTATTGGACAAACTATGCTGAGATTTCACTCATCGGGCATGCTGTCTTCCGACCATATTTTGCAGATGAGTTGGTGCATGCTTGCTACGAAGTCTCTTTGAATAGTTCGGCAGCGATTCCATCAGCTCTAGCAGCTTTGTTTGACTTAAGTTAAGATATAGCTATCTTCACTTCGTCAAGGTCGGGCAGGCGGAATTGTTGATCTGCGTCGCCGAGGTTTGAGTGGTTCTATCTCCCTTACAGCGGAATTCGGTTCGTTATCGCCGTTATGAAATTTAGAGAAGTGGTCTTTCCATATTCCCAACATCGACGGTTCATGGCTGGTACCCTTGAGAGTATTTTTTACCTTTTGGTAAAATTTACGAACATCATTCTTGTTCTGACATCCCTCTATCTCCTCGATCGCGTGCTTCTCATGCTCTCATTTTTTCCATCTAAGAAGCCGGTGTTCCTCTCTCCTCTTCCTCTCGTAGAGCTCGCGAGCAGCTCTGGTCCTCCAGTGCAGCTCCATTCGTCTAGCAATTCAGAGGTGGCATCTCTGATGGCTGCAAGGCAATGTTGCCACTGGTTTTCAATGCTTAATGCAGGCAGCATAGGACTCCTTTAGAAGTTATTAGAGGTCGATCGGAAAAGGACATGGCAGTCTTTTGCGATTTTAGCCGTCTAACGTCGAAAACTTCTCATATATCCGTAGCCGTACCCTGGCTACAACGAGGTAGTGGTCCGAGTCAATGTTGGGCTCTCTGAATGTTCGAATACCCTGTATACTGGAGAAGTGTCGTGCGTCAATCGCAATGTGGTCAATCTGGTTGACGGTTGATTGAATAGGAGATTTCCATGTACCCTTGTAGATATTGAGATATGTGAACTGCGTGCTAGCTGCGTACAGCCTGAACCCGTTGTCGGAGGTGGTGTCGTGCCCGATTATGCCACCAAAGATGTCTTCAATTCCTTGCTTGGTTGGTCAACAGTGAATCCGTCCACATCCGAGGCTAGTTGGTGCTTCGCAACTAAGGTATTTGTTACTTGACCAGGAAGTCACCCCGACGGCACAGCCCGTAAAGTGGAGGGCCAGATCCCTAGTATAACTCCAAGGATGGGGAGCCTTATAAACCGCTTCTTACAGGCCTGGGCTCCGAATATGTCAAAGAAGCCCTATAAGGTCACTAGGTAGTTCAACCACTGCCGTCTGGATAAGGAGAGGTGCCTAAGTGGAAACACCTCTCCCCCCCTCTCGTTTTCTGCCCCCAACAACTTTCCACTGGGTTTAGAACCCAATCTCCAGTTGAGCTACTAGGCACCCGATGTTCACCGCGGAGAGGTGAGAGTAGGAGTTGATAGACAGAGCTTTGAGAAAAACCTGTGGACGCTTGTGTCCTCTTGATGCACATGTCTACATTCACCATCCACCATCTTAAAAGACTGTGTTACTTATTTATCATATTCGTTATGTATTCTCTTTGATTATTAGTGCTTGATTTCGGTGATCGATGGGAACTGAAGTTTTATCAGTGAATAGGCCGTTGCCCGTAGTACATTCATTATACAAGTGCACAAGAAAGGTCCTAAAAATAAGGTAATCAACTACAGACCTATAGCTAAATAATCTGTGATACCAAAACTGTTCCAGTCTTTTGTATGTAATGTGCTTTCCTGTTATTGTACTTAAATTATATATGATAATCAGCACAATTTCGTGAAAAAGACACCTGCACTTACTAATTTATTCAACTTCAAGTCCTTTTGTTTAGATGTTTTAGACAAGTCGAATGTGTATTTACTGATTTAAGTAAGGCCTTTGGCAAGTAGTGTCAAAATATATTAATTTTAAAACTAAAAAACCAAGTCTTTAAAATCAACTTCTAAAATTGGTTCTCATCGTGTTTAAAAAATAGAATTTATGCTGTTGTATTTCGTAATGAGTATTCGGATCATTTTGTTGTTCTGCGAAAGGCCGATTTCTTGTGCATGGCGAAGAATAGACTGCTTCAGTTTCTGCTGTACACTTTCACGGACCGCGACGATGGTGGGGCCATAAATGATTCTGACACCCTGGCAACAATATTTCAATATAAAATTGAAGAAAAGCTCCTACTTTCATGAATTTAGTTACCTATATATTCTATTCAAATGGTAGACATGTGCATTCAAGAGGACACAAGCGTCCATAGGTTTTTTCTTAAAACCAACCTCTGTCTATCAACTCCTACTCTCACCTCCACGTGGTGAATATCGGGTGCCTAGTACCTCAACTGGAGATTGGGTTCCAAACCCAGTGGAAAGTTGTTGGGGGCAGCAAACGAGAGAGGTGGGGAGAGGTGTTTCCACTAAGGCACCTCTCCTTATCCAGACGGCAGCGGAGGAATTCCCGAGATGGAATCAACGGTGGCGTCTACAGTTCCAGTAAGGTTGAACTACTTAGTGAACACCTTATAGGGCTTCTTCGACTTATTCGGAGCCCAGGCCTGTAAGGAGCGGTTTTATCCGGCTCCCCATCCTTGGAGTTATACTTAGGATCTGGCCCTCCAGGTTGGAGGTTGTGCGTCGGGGTGACTTCCTGGCCACGTTAAAGCTTTCAAAGTTGCGAAACACCAACAAGCCTCGGATACGGACGGATTTACTGTTGACAACCAACGCAAACGAATAAAGGACAACGAACTTCGGATATGCACGTGGAATGTTAGGTCCCTTAACAGACCACGTGCGGCCGAAGAATTAGCGGAGGCCCTAGAACGATATAAAGCAGATATCACCGCCATCCAGGAAATACGATGGGATGGGCCGGGCAAAAAGAGGATGAAAAACTGCGATATTTACTATGGTGACTGCTACCACGAAAACCAACAGCGCTTATTTGGATGCGGATTCGTCATTGGAGCCAGACTTAGGCAAGAAGTCTTGAGCTATAGGTGCATCAATGAGCGCCTCATGACCATACGCATCAAGGCTAAATTCGGCAACATTAGCCTGATATGCGCGCACGCCCCCACAGAAGAGAAAGACGACAACACCAAAGATATGTTCTTCGAGCTCTTAGACAAAACATATGAGCAGTGCCCTAGCTACGATATTAAAATAGTCCTGGGCGATTTTAATGCCAAGCTAGGAAGGGAAGACATCTTTGGTGGAATAATCGGAAAAAAACAGCCTGCACGACAACACTTCCGATAATGGATTCAGGCTCATAGATTTTGCTGCGGGGCGAAACGTCATGGTAGCCAGTACGCGTTTTCCACACCTCAACATCCACAAAGGAACTTGGACTTCTCCAGATCAATCTACCGTCAACCAGATTGACCATATTGCGATCGACGCCAGACACGCTTCCAGCATTATGGATGTACGAACTTTCCGAGGAGCTAACATCGACTCGGACCACTACCTCGTTGTAGCCAGGGTAGCACTTCGGATTTCCAGACCCAAGGCAAAACAGGGAGGTGCTGGGAGAAGATACAACGTCGAACGGCTACAATCGCCAGAGATCGCCAAATCCTTTTCCGACCGAGTGACAAGTAACCTCTCTCGAAGTTCTCTGCCGCCAACACAATGTATCGAAAACCAGTGGCAACATTGCCAAGATGCAATCAGAGAAGCCGCCTCTGATGTACTGGGTTTCAAACAGCCACCAACAAGGAACCCCTGGTTTGATGAGGAATGTCGGCAGGCAAATGCAGCCAAACAACAGGCACGCAAAGCGGCGCTGCATAAAAGGACGAGAGCTGCTCGTGAGCTCTATGAGCAGAAGAGGCGAGAGGAACGCTGACTTTTCAGAAGGAAAAAGAGAGGGCATGAGAAGCGTGCGGTCGAAGATGTTGAGAGGTATAAAAGCAGGAATGAGGTTCGAAAGTTTTATGAACAGGTGAAACGAAATTCACAGGTACATAAACCTAGAACCGAAGGCTGCAAAGACGAAAGTGGAAACATCATAGTGGAACCGCAGTCAATGCTGAGGATATGGAAGGACCACTTCTGCAGACTGTATAACGGCGACGAAGAACTGAATCCCGCTGTCAGGCAGGATGACCCATTCGATATAGACGACGAAAGCCAACAATCCCGTCCTCCCGACTTAGACGAAGTAAAGATTGCCATATCTAAGTTGAAGTCTAATAAAGCCGCTGGAGCAGATGGCTTGAATGCCGAGCTCTTTAAAGCAGCTGGAGATAAGTTGGTTAGGAGCATGCACCAACTTATCTGTAAGATATGGTCGGAAGAAAACATGCCCCATGAATGTAACCTCAGTATTGTTTGCCCGATCCTGAAAAAAGGAGACCCTCTAAACTGCACCAACTATAGAGGAATAAGTCTACTTAACATCGCCTATAAAATCTTCTCTGCCATAATATGTGAACGTCTAAAGCCCATCGTCAACAACCTGATAGGTCCTTATCAGCGTGGTTTTAGACCAGGAAAGTCCACAGTTGATCAAATATTCACATTACGGCAGATCCTGGAAAAAACTCAAGAGCACCAAATCGACACCCACCATCTTTTCATCGATTTCAAGGCCGCATATGACAGCATCTACAGGGACGAGCTGTATAGAGCCATGTCTAGTTTTGGCATCCCTGCCAAACTCGTCCGTTTGTGCAGGATGACCATGGAGAATTCACGCTGCTCCATAAAGGTTGGAAACAACTTAACAGAACCTTTTGATGTCAAAAAAGGTTTTAGACAAGGTGATGCGCTGTCATGCGATTTTTTTAACATCGTGCTTGAAAGAATAGTGCAGAGCTCACACGTCAACACTAGAGGCACTATCTTTCAAAAGTCTGTCCAATTACTGGCATATGCTGATGACATTGACATAATCGGAAGAACTCAGCGTGATGTCAATGGGGCTTTTGTGAGTATTGAGGCAGAGGCGGCAAAAATGGGTTTAACGGTTAATGAGGGCAAAACAAAGTACATGCTGTCGTCTAGAAAGGACATACAACACCGACGTTTTGGTCAAAACGTCACAATCGACAGACGTACCTTTGAGGTAGTCAAGGACTTCGTCTACCTAGGCTCCGCTGTAAACGCTGAAAACAACACCAGCGCTGAGATCAAACGCAGAATAACTCTTGCTAACCGCTGTTTCTTTGGACTAAGAAAGCAATTGAGTAGTAATGTCCACTCTCGAGGGACCAAAGTGTTGCTATATAAGACCCTTATCATCCCCGTCCTGCTATACGGTGCAGAAGCATGGACCATGACAAAAGCGGATGAAAGCACCTTGGGTCGCTTCGAGAGAAAAGTTCTTCGTGTGATCTACGGTCCCGTATGCATCGAAGGGGAGTGGAGGAGAAGATGGAACGACGAACTGTACGGGCTGTACAGCGACGTAGACTTAGCAAGAAGAGTAAAAGTCCAACGACTAAGATGGCTGGGTCACGTAGAGCGCATGGAAACCAATGCTCCGGCCCGAAAAGTCTACGAATCCGCACCCACAGGACAGCGCAGTAGAGGAAGACCGCGGATCAGGTGGCGCGCACAAGTGGAAGGTGACCTCACCCAACTTGGAGCGCGAAACTGGAGACATCTAGCTAGGGACCGAGCTAGATGGAGAAGTTTGTTGGGTGAGGCCCTAGTTCACACAGGACTGTAGCGCCACCTTAAGTAAGTAAGTAAGTATATATTCTATTACCACTATTATAAACGTTTTTTTTATAAATGTTGATATGACAGCTTGGCACATTTTCATTTCATTTTTAATAGCCTGCTATTTTGACAGCTTTCACTTTTGAAGCTGAAATCTTTTGACATTTGACAATTAAAAACTACGCGAAATCATGTCATTAGTTTTAACAACTTTAAGTCAAGTACCTGGAATGTTTTCAAAAACAATTATAATAGTTCAAAAACACCAAAAAAAAACATTAAAAAAGCAATATTTATGACCTAAATACACTATAATGTTATACCTACTTAAATATAGTAAAATTAAAAATCTATTGTTATGGAAAACAAAAAAATATCGTACATTTGCTGCGTTAGCAAGTACTCATTATTGTAGTGAATGTTTATGCCTTGACTACGATTGTTATGTTATGTTTTTTGCCAACCACAAACGGGACTTCCTACTTGTTAAACAATTAAAACATTTCCATGTTCGTACTAGGAACAAACCGCAATTTTACAAATTTATGTTTTCACGGTGAAAATGTTAGCTGAAATCTCCCCCGTCGAGTCGAGTCGACACAGGAGTATAAGGTCATAGGTTAGTGTGGACGTGGAGTCAATGTTTGGCTTTTAATTTTAATTAAAAACAGAACAAAAAAATAACCATAACAAAAACAACTTCTTCCTTTCCCCGAGCGACCAAACGTAGATATTTTTCAGGAAAACATAATGCGGTAAGGACCACTCTCTGTTTATTTGTAAAAAAAAAACACAAAACAAAAATTAATCAGAACTCATTTTATTTTGTGTCCCAATTGCACGGAATAGGTGTTGCTGAAAGTCAACATAAAAAAATCACCTGCTTTCCGCCCAAACCCATAACAAACCCTCGAGAACTCCGTAAATGATCCGAAACACCAACTTTCCTAATCGGTAGGTAAACATACATAATCCCCTTTCACAAAAAGCTAGAGCGAGAGAGAAGAAAAAGTCGGAAGCAGTAGCGTTCGGTAGTAAGAGAGAATAACATTCAAACCAGGTGGCAAACATAAATTTCTTCGCTCGAAAGCCGCCAGCAAATGTGGGCAGTCTTTTTGGCAAAACAATAATAGTCCGCCAGCAGCAGCAACAGCAGCAGCAGTATAGCATCAGAACAGAACAGAACCAACACCAGGACCAGAGCATCAGGAGAACGAGTATGTTCAGATGAAAGTCCTCAATTTGTATCCTAACCTAAATATACATCGTGCTCCAGTGTGTACCATCATAATGTGAATGTCCTTGTTTTTGCTATTTCCTAGAACCCCAGACTTCTAGCACAAATAACCATTACGGTCAAAGTGGAAAAATAGTGCGTGTGCAAAATGTTCATGGTTTGCAATTTTGACTCAATGGGTTTTCTCTACGAGCTATAATAGCAGAGCAAAGCACTCGCAAAAACCCGAAGTCTTGCTGGGCTTGAGATAAACAAAACAAAAAAAACACAACTATCATAACCACAACAGCAAGGGTTAAAAGTATGTACAAATGTATGGTAGAAACATCGAAGCATATTTGACCTGAAGCTATGTGCCTTTGGAAGAGGCTTCATAAAATCACAATACCTCAGGAGTTACAGGAAAACCTTAAGCAATGTACTGATTTTTGTTGGTAAGGTAGTGTGTTTTATGAGTGATGTTGTGCATTCTTTATTGCGTTGCAGCATAGGTATATGAAAATTAAAAATTTTCTCAGTTCCATTACATTGTATCGGAAAATTCTTCATAAATACAAAATACAGGGACATTCATTTTGTGGTTTCAAATTTTGCACTTAGGGATAGACATTGCTGTTGCAAGTGCAAATGTTTTTCTATGGGTCTGCAGTTCTGCACTTAAAAGACTTTTTCTACGCAAATAATCCACGAACCAACACTACCTACTCAAGTTATTTCGAGATACTGCCCGAAGTGTGCGAAAAAGTGGTCAGAGTCGAAATTGTATTAGAAGAATCGGAAGCTGCGAACCTTCATGGGTCGCCATTTTTATTAAAATTAGGGACCCTTTACAATAGTGAAAAACAGCAAACATCCGCATCAATAAGTGAAAGTCTGCAATGTCAAGAATTAAGAAATAACTTCTTAGGGTTTTATTGATTTTAATAAAAATGGAGATTAAAGTTGACGAACGATAAAAGTTAAGTAGATATTGCTGTTCGTCAGAATTGTTGCAGATAATTCTTTGAATACAGTTAAAGTCAGCTGCTATCTTCACCAACAACATATCTTATCAATCTTCTCGTGTGTTTTAAATTGCCGTAATCGGTCCGATTTGTTGAGATGAACATTTTGACATTTCTCGACGTTTGAAGGCCCCTGTAGAGTCTAAACAAAAGATTTTTAGAGAGATGTCTTTGAATGCGTGTGTACGTCTGTACGTTTGCCACGTTTTTTCGTCGGCTATAGCTCAAGAGCCAGCAGAGGTGTCGACTTCAAATAAATTTTGTTAAACAGATAACAATGAAGAAAGATGCAGAAAGCGATCTAAAAAAGGTGAAAATTTTGGTTAAATTTAATATAACATATTGTAACGTGATACATTACATTACATTTCACACTAATCTGCACATAAATGTACAGAGTAGAGAACACAGCACCTTGAGCAACTAGACTATGTAAGGTGATAACAACACAAGACATTAATACAAGACAGAAGGACAGAAGAGAAAGAACAACAGAAAGAAAGAACACATGACAACAGCACCCGGTAGGTTTCGAGACGGTCCCCCGTCTTTCTACTAACCACGCTTACTGATGCTTGATTTCGGTGATCGATGGGAACCGAAGCTTTATCAGTGACTAGGCCGTTGCCCAAAAACGTGATACCAAAAAAATATATTTTTGGAAAAAAATACAATCAATTTGTCACCTCGAAAATTTTAAAATTTTTTGTGCAACGAAAAATAATGTTTTCAACATCTGGTAAAATTTTGAGAAAAATCGAAGTGCCAGTTTTCTTTAAGAAAAAGTTTGTTAAAATTGATTTTCGACTCAAATATCTTTTCAAAAAACTTCCAACTAGTTTTATCTTATAAAAAAAAATGTTTTCGACATTCGTAAAAATATTGAGAAAAAACCAAATTGACAGTTTTTTAAAAAATTAAAACCTAAAAAATTTAATAAAAGGTGGTAAAAAATGAGTTTCGACTCAAATATCTTTTGAAAACTGAGATATTGGCTTTGAACTAATTGTATCTTTTAAAAATTATTGTTGTCAACGTTCAACATCTAATTAACAGTTTGCATACAAAAAAAAATTAAAAACCTAAGCAAAATTAACAAAAGTTGGTAAAAATTAGTTTTCGACTCCTTAGCAAAAATAGATTTTGAAATGAAACTATTTCATTATATGCAAAATATTGTTGGTAATATTTAATTTTGTATGAATAATTCAAATAACAACTTTTTTAACAAAACACGAAAACCTACAAACTTTTAAGCAAGACAAATCAACATACGGGATGGGAAGTTATGTATCAGTGTGAGTCGCATCCCAGCCTCTTTTGTCTCTAGGAAATACTTCAATCTTCTTCAATATTATATTTCGATAAAACAAAGAACTTAAGGATTTGGTTAAACATAAAAGACTTTGTTAGAAATTAATTCTGGAGGAACACATTTAGTGTACCTTTTATGTGAGAAGTTTTTGGAAAATATTTTGAAGGCAAACTTGAATTATTTCGATGTTTTCCGTTTAAAATGATATTTTGTACATATTTCTTCCGTTCCCATATTCTGCACTTTAAGCAAATTATCAATAAAATGCAGACAAATAATATAAACTAGATAAATTTAAATATAATTTAAAGCATTAATTCGATTTCAATTCAATTCTGTGCATTAAACCAAACAAATTTAATGTTTTTTTTATTTTTCTTTTCTTAATTACCAAAGTCCACTTTAGCAACTAGCATTACTGACTGTTGCAAATAATTGTGTAGTGCAACCCACAACCAAACGAAATTTTAATTTATTTTCCATTGTAATACATTATTTTCGCATGCCATCCATTACACCGCATTCCATGGTGGTATAATGGCGGCGCAGCGGTAATGGTCGCAGAAGCTACCACGAGTGTAATTTCGATCGTAGGGTAGGCAGGGTTGGTAGGGTAGTATATAAATATAACTGTGTTCAATAACAATACTATACGGAGATATACGGTGACAATGACAATTACAGTGGCAAAAATGGTCACTTCTGCATTTTGGCGATAATTTAGGCGATACGGCCCGTAATAACCATGGCATCTGCTTTTGCTGGCCGACTTGGTTATCGACCTCACATCACACACTAACTGAACGAACTTCCACCCTCGCGTACTATACTCATACTCACCCGACCTCGACCCGACTTGTTTAAGGGAAAAACCCGTTTTATTTTTTGTTTTTGTTTATTTTGGTGGCGAGTCGTGACTTATGAGGACATAAATTCGGATGCTGGACATTGCTCGCATTGGGCGCCACTTACTCATTTACTCTCGCAAACGACCCATTTTGTTATGGTTTGAATTGTTCACAATGAACGAATGAATATGAAAAGTTTGCTATTAAGTTTTTACATATACTCGTACATACATACATATATGTATTTTTGTGTGCGTTTTGGGTTGTTTTTATTTCGAAATATTTATTTTTTTGAGATCAATATTGTTATCAGGAAAAATAATGGAAATAATGACCCTTAACATATGCACAGCACATATCACTTTCCACAAAATTCACAACATAATTCCTGTATCCGTACCAGCTGTCAGTTTTATTTTGTTTTCTTCCTTTTTTATGATTATGAATGTGGCTTATTGATGGAGAACAAAGTCAAATATGTAACTTGTTTATTTGCAAAATATGTAAAATCATGTTTTTTTTTTGGGTTTTGTTTGCGATTGGTTGGCATTTGTTTTCATAAAAGATCGAAAAAACTGAATTAATCGGAAGAAAATGGATTCGATAGTTGATGAGAAGTCAGAAGTATATCAAATGTGTATATCATAAAATTGTAATTAACTTGCACACAAAAACTTCTAAATGAATGGCAAATGATTGATGGACAAGTTAATCGTATTTTAAATATGACAACGATTATTAACTGTCAAAAGAATATTTTAATTTGATATTAATTATTGCTGTGGTCATTTTATTCATAAATGCTACTCTTTGTTACATAAATGTCTTGAAATCGTCCTAAAACAATGCTTCTATTCCTTTTAATTCTATTCTTCTAAAAGAATGCTGCCAAACTATCTACCGTAATACAAATATTACAGGGTATACAACAATGAGCAATCAGTTGTATTTGTCGCTGTCAGTCATACAAATTTAGCAGAATTTTAATTTAATTCAATCCCGTTTGACAACATGAGTATAGTAGTAGACCTTATCTTATTTCTTTCCATTTCTAATGTTCCTTAGGGTTGCATACTCGAACATCTTCTGTTTATAATCATGGCAAAGTCAATGAACTTCTATGTCACCGGTCATTAAAAATTGATTTGACTGTATGTATAAACATACAGGGTGTCCTGTAAGTAATAGATAACCCTGAAATGTCGCATATAGACTTTATGACCGTCCTGAAAACTGATAAAAAAAGATTCTATCCCAACCACAAGAAAAGTTATATGCATTTTTTCGTTCAGTGCATTATTTTTTTTTCTTACTTTACATTTTTGAATACCACGACTACAAGTGAATAAGTTTTATAATTTTTTTTTGCAGAAATATTTTACATAACTTGTGCCAACATATAAGAAAAAGAAAATTATTATAACTGCGCGTTAAATGCAGATTTCAAAATGGTATTATTTTTTATTATATCTAGAGTCAAATTGGTAAAAATCTGCAATACTAGAGTAAATTTAGCAAAAACAGAAGTTTTCAAAATTGGCACAGTAAACGTGAAAATAATACCAAGCGTTGAACATAGCAGCTTTTTGATTTATTGGCTGTTTCTATGATGTTGTCCTAGTGATAAACCCAAGCTTTTAACTTCTAGGGCCGAATGCATTATTGATAAAAATGTCAAAAAAGTGCAAAAAACGGTTAAATTTTCGAGCTTATTTTGAATTTTACCTATTCTATTTGGCTTTAACAAACCAAACCCATATATTTTGTTGTTTGCTATTAGTTTATTTGTTATTTTATCTAAACAAACGTTTTTTGAGCCAAGTTAACACGAGCAGGCATTGAACCGTCATATAAAATGCCAACGAAGCACACGAGCTTCAGTCCAATTGAGTCAATGCGTTCCAACCGGGAAATCCGATTCCAGGTGAATGTTCGAGGTTGCATGGGAACTTCAATTGTAATATAAGAACTTCAATTGCAATATCAGCACTTTATATTAATATATTATATTAGTTAGGCGTCATATAGAATTATATTGATTGCTGTAGTCATACTTTAAGCTAACTCCGAACAATAAAGTTCAGTTTGTAATTCCGTTGAATTTGTTGTTTCATTTCCGAGCAGTTGAGCTCGAAGAAAATTATATTTTTTTGTTATTAACATACTTAAATCCTTTACTGCCAGCTTTTCACTAAGTTAGAAAACAAAAACAAAAATAGATAATTTTTTTGTATTTAAAGTAAATGCTCAAACAGTTTTTCACCCACTTTTATACAGGTTCACAAATTTGTAATGCAGCTGCCTCCACACAATTTCTTAGCTCCTCTAAAGACCTGATCGGCTTGGTGTATACGATTTCCTTAATGCATCCCCAATAAAAAAAATCAAGTGGATTTAGGTCTGGGGAACGGGGTGGCCATAAAATTGGTCCCAGACGTCCTATCCATCTGCCTGGATATCTGGCATTTAAATATGCCCGCACAGGCACAGCATAGTGTGCTGAATAACCATTATTTTGAAGCCAATGGGTTTCTTTTAGTTCTTGGGGCACTTCTTCCAGCAAGGTTGGGAGATTATTTTGGAGGAACTCCAAATAACCTTGGGCAGTTAAAATCCCCGGCAACTCAAAGGGTCCAATTATTTTCCCATTGAGTATCCCTGTCCAATAGTTTATTAACTTCCCATAGGAAGTTATTGTAATGGGTCCGATTTGTCAAATTGAAAATTTTGACATTTCTCGACGTTTCAAGGTCCCTAGAGTCGAAATAAAAGATTTTTAGAAAGATGTCTGTGCGTGCGTCTGTACGTACGTTTGTACGTCCGTACGTCCGTACGTTCGCGACGTTTTTTTCGTTGTCCATAGCTCAAGAACCAGAAGAGATATCGACTCCAAATAAATTTTGTTATACAGATAATAAGGCAGAAAGATGCAGAAATATGATTTCATCTCTAAAACAATTTTGTGCAAAGAGGAATAATGTTTTTGATATCTGATAAAATTTTGAGAAAAATCGAATGACAGTTTTTTTACAAAAAAATAAAAACCTGAAAAAAAATGTATAAAAGTTGGTAAAAATTGATTTTCGACCCAAATATCTCTTCAAAAATTTTAAATATTGGCTTCAAACTAATTTTATCTTATAAGAAATATTGTTTTCAACATTAGGTAACATTTTGAGAAAAATCGAATTGACAGTTTTTTTACAAAAAATAAAAAACCTAAAAAAATGTATAATAGTTGGTAAAAATTGATTTTCGACTCAAATATCTTTTCAAAAATTGTAGACATTGTCTTTTATCTACTTTTATCTTTCAAAAAATATTGTTGTTAACATTCAGTAAAATTTTGAAAAAATCGAATTGATAGTTTTTGTACAAAAAATTAAAAACCTAAAAATATTTAACAAAAGGTGGTAAAAATTGATTTTCGACTCAAATATCTTTTCAAAAATTTTAGATATTGGCTTCAAACTTATTTATTTTACAGAAAATATTGTTTTCAATATTCAGCAATTTTTATATAAAAATCCTACAGTCCGTTTTTTTATAAAAAATAAAATCTACAAAAAATAGTACGCAAATTTGGTAAAATTGATACTAGTACATATGGACAAACTTTTAAGCAAGACAAATCGACAGACGGGATGGGAAGTTATCAGTGTGGGTCGCATCCCAGCCTTTTTTATTTTTTTTGTTATTAATATACTCAAATCCTTTACTGCCAGCTTTTCACTAAGTTAGAAAACAAAAACAAAAATAGATAATTTTTTATTTTTTTAAATTTAAAGTAAATGCTCAAACAGTTTTTCACCCACTCTTATACAGGTTCACAAATTTGTAATGCAGCTGCCTCCACACAATTTCTTAGCTCCTCTAAAGACCTGATCGGCTTGGTGTATACGATTTCCTTAATGCATCCCCAATAAAAAAAATCAAGTGGATTTAGGTCTGGGGAACGGGGTGGCCATAAAATTGGTCCCAGACGTCCTATCCATCTGCCTGGATATCTGGCATTTAAATATGCCCGCACAGGCACAGCATAGTGTGCTGAATAACCATTATTTTGAAGCCAATGGGTTTCTTTTAGTTCTTGGGGCACTTCTTCCAGCAAGGTTGGGAGATTATTTTGGAGGAACTCCAAATAACCTTGGGCAGTTAAAATCCCCGGCAACTCAAAGGGTCCAATTATTTTCCCATTGAGTATCCCTGTCCAATAGTTTATTAACTTCCCATAGGAAGTTATTGTAATGGGTCCGATTTGTCAAATTGAAAATTTTGACATTTCTCGACGTTTCAAGGTCCCTAGAGTCGAAATAAAAGATTTTTAGAAAGATGTCTGTGCGTGCGTCTGTACGTACGTTTGTACGTCCGTACGTCCGTACGTTCGCGACGTTTTTTTCGTTGTCCATAGCTCAAGAACCAGAAGAGATATCGACTCCAAATAAATTTTGTTATACAGATAATAAGGCAGAAAGATGCAGAAATATGATTTCATCTCTAAAACAATTTTGTGCAAAGAGGAATAATGTTTTTGATATCTGATAAAATTTTGAGAAAAATCGAATGACAGTTTTTTTACAAAAAAATAAAAACCTGAAAAAAAATGTATAAAAGTTGGTAAAAATTGATTTTCGACCCAAATATCTCTTCAAAAATTTTAAATATTGGCTTCAAACTAATTTTATCTTATAAGAAATATTGTTTTCAACATTAGGTAACATTTTGAGAAAAATCGAATTGACAGTTTTTTTACAAAAAATAAAAAACCTAAAAAAATGTATAATAGTTGGTAAAAATTGATTTTCGACTCAAATATCTTTTCAAAAATTGTAGACATTGTCTTTTATCTACTTTTATCTTTCAAAAAATATTGTTGTTAACATTCAGTAAAATTTTGAAAAAATCGAATTGATAGTTTTTGTACAAAAAATTAAAAACCTAAAAATATTTAACAAAAGGTGGTAAAAATTGATTTTCGACTCAAATATCTTTTCAAAAATTTTAGATATTGGCTTCAAACTTATTTATTTTACAGAAAATATTGTTTTCAATATTCAGCAATTTTTATATAAAAATCCTACAGTCCGTTTTTTTATAAAAAATAAAATCTACAAAAAATAGTACGCAAATTTGGTAAAATTGATACTAGTACATATGGACAAACTTTTAAGCAAGACAAATCGACAGACGGGATGGGAAGTTATCAGTGTGGGTCGCATCCCAGCCTTTTTTATTTTTTTTGTTATTAATATACTCAAATCCTTTACTGCCAGCTTTTCACTAAGTTAGAAAACAAAAACAAAAATAGATAATTTTTTATTTTTTTAAATTTAAAGTAAATGCTCAAACAGTTTTTCACCCACTCTTATACAGGTTCACAAATTTGTAATGCAGCTGCCTCCACACAATTTCTTAGCTCCTCTAAAGACCTGATCGGCTTGGTGTATACGATTTCCTTAATGCATCCCCAATAAAAAAAATCAAGTGGATTTAGGTCTGGTGAACGGGGTGGCCATAAAATTGGTCCCAGTCGTCCTGTCCATCTGCCTGGATATCTGGCATTTAAATATGCCCGCACAGGATAGTGTGCTGGACAACCATCATTTTAAAGCCGATGGGTTTCTTTTAGTTCTTGAGGCACTTCTACCAGCAAGGTTGGGAGATCATTTTGGAGGAACTCCAAATAACCTTGGGCAGTTAAAATCCCCGGCAACTCAAAGGGTCAAATTATTTTCCCATTGAGAATCCCAGTCCAATAGTTTATTTTGAATTGGTACTGGGACCTGTCTTCACTCATGATATTTGGGTTTTGTAGTGCCCAGAAGTGGAGATTATGGAGATTATTGTAGCCATCTCTTTTAAATGTCGACTCATCGCTCCAAGGAATTTTTGTCAAAAAACTGCGGATCTTCTTTAATTTTTATTATCATTTGTCGACAAAAACTCATTCTTGTTTCAAAATCTTGCGGCTGGAGAGTTTGCACCCGTGTGAGGATGATATTTATATTTACTTAGCACATTATAAATGAAATGCATGTTTGCATATTCTTGTGCAGAGTACGTGGCATCGAAAAAGTTCAATCAAACGTCTTAATTATCAAAAAGTTGGTTCAGGAAAACAGCTATTTAGACCGTTAATTTGTCTGAAGAATGAACAATAAAAACGATATAAATAAGTGTTCGTCGCGGTCTTAATCTTATGAATTAAGATCAAATTACAAAAACTTTAATTCAAAATTAAAAAAAATTACGATTCACTTTCTCAGGATCTTACAACTTACTATTCATAAAACCCAATTAATCAGAAGACTTTTTGTTTGGAGAAAATACCAAATAAACTAATAGCAACCAACAAAATATTTGATGGGTTTGCCCAATAGAACAGGTAAAATTCAAAATAAGCTCGAAAATGTAACGGTTTTTCGCACTTTTTTGACATTTTTATCAATAATGCATTCGGCCCTAGAAGTTGAACGGTTGGATTTATGACTATAGGACAACATCATAGAAACAGCCAATAAATCAAAAATCTGCTATGTTCAACGCTTGGTTTTATTTTCACGTTTGCTGTGCTAATTTTAAAAACTTTTGTTTTTGCTAAATTTACTCTAGTGTTGCAGATTTTTACCAATAACTTGCCATTGACTCTAAATATAATAAAAAGTAATACCATTTTGAAATCTGCATTTAACGGGCATATTTTTAAAATAGTTTGCCACTCAGGTATTCATGCATTTTTTTTTATACCAGCTATGACTTAACTTTTTCAAAAATTATTTGTTTTCACATTTTGCATTGAAATTCAATGATAAATAATTTTTTTCTCTAAGAAGTCCAATAGTTATAATAATTTTTTTCTACTTATGTGTTGGCACAAGTTGTAAAATATTTCTGCTAAAAAAATGATAAAACTCATTCACTTGTAGTCGTGGTATTCAAAAATGTAAAGTAAGAAAATAAATAATGCACTGAACGAAAAAATGAATATAACTTTTCTTGTGGTTGAAATAGAGTTTTTTGTTATCAGTTTTCAGGATGGTCATAAAGTCTACTATGCGGCATTTCAGGGTCATCCATTACTTATGGGACACCCTGTACATGCAAAAATTAAAGAATTGCTTAACATTTAAAGTAAAACAATTTCATTTGATAGGATTTACAGAATAGTTAAGTATTGTAAAAAATGGGAGCCCATTTTACCCTTTTAGTTAATAGTTTAATGAATTCATGCAGTAAGAAAACTCATAACACACAAATCTATAAATTTGAATCTTTAATTCCCTCAATTGTAAGTTTGTTTAAAATAAGTGATGATGTTCATTTATTGTTCATTTCATAAGCTACTTCTCTACGAATTATAGAAGGAAAGAGCTTATGTTTCACTAGTAATTCTGTATAATTTCAGTTTAATATTAAATAAAAAAAGAGGATGGGATGCGACCCACACTGATAACTTCCCATCCCGTCTGTCGATTTGTCTTGCTTAAAAGTTTGTCTATATGTATTTTTACCAAATTTGCGCACTATTTTTTGTATATTTTATTTTTAATGAAAAAAAACGGACTGTTGGATTTTTATATAAAAATTACTGCATATTGAAAACAATATTTTCTCTGAAATAAAATAAGTTTGAAGCCAATATTTTTAATTTTTGAAATGCTATTTGAGCCGAAAGTAAATTTTTACCAAGTTTTAGTAGGTATTGTTTTTTTGTAAGAGTTTTATTTTTTGTAAAAAAAACTGTCAATTCGAATTTTTTAAAAATTTTACCAAATGTTGAAAACAATATTTCTTATAAGAAAAAATTAATTAGAACCTATTATCTCAAAGTTTTTAAAAGATATTTGAGTCGAAAATCATTTTTTACGAACTTTTGTTAATTTTTTTTCGGTTTTTATTTTTTGTAAAAAAACTGTCAATTAGATTTTTCTCTTTCTTTCTGTTGTTCTTTCTCTTCTGTCCTTCTGTCTTGTATTAATGTCTTGTGTTGTTATCACCTTACATAGCCTTAGTTGCTCAAGGTGCTGTGTTCTCTACTCTGCAAATTTATGTGCAGAGTAGTGTGAAATGTAGTGTAATGTAATGTAGATTTTTCTCAAAATTTTATCAGATGTCAAAAACATTATTCTTCGTTGCACAAAATTGTTTTGGAGATTAAATCATATTTCAGTCGTAAAATTTTGGAGGTGACAAATTTTTTTTCAGTTTTATTGATTTATAAGACTTCGAGACTTTAGGTTCAGTAAACAATCAAGATCGGTCCACGAAACTGTACAGTAGAACCCGAGGCAGTCTATTCCCCAAGAACTCGACCTTTAGCAGACAGCAACTTGGCAAATTTTGCGTCGGGACTTGGGCCTACACCCGTACAAGATCCAATTGAACCAGGAGCTCAAAGCTTATGACCATAGACAACGCCCCGCCGTTTGTTCGCTGACTGGATTTCGAATCGTCAATTTTGGACGAAAAATCATTTTTAGTGACGAGGCGCATTTTTGAATGAAGGCTGTGTTAACAAGCAAAATTTCCGTATATGGGATGACAGCAACCCACGCAAAGTTCACCAGGTGATAATGCATCGCCAAAAAGTTACCGTTTGGTCTGGATTTTGGGCCTCAGCGACGTTATTGGCCCGTACTTTTGTGAAAACGACGTTAGTGAGGCGGTCACCGTTAACAGCCATATGGACTTAGATGATATATAATTCCAGCAGGACGGCATTAATAGTGCCACACAGCAAACGCCACTATGGACATTTTGCCTGAAAAACTTAAGGGTAAGCTTATCTCTCGCAGGGGTGATGTGAATTGGCCACCTAGGTCATGTGATTTGATCCCGCTAGTCACAGATCAAATTAACCACAATCGACCGATGCCCTTAAGGTGAACATAACACAGGCTAAATGGCACTCAATGGCATACATGCGCCTTTCAAATAAAAAAATAATTTCGTTAATACCTCACCCACATCTTGTTTTATTCCATTTCAACGTCTACCCGCCCTTATTGAAAAACCCTTTACGAAGAAAGGAGCACATCTACTACTTCAGAAGTTTCCATCTGATCCAGAAGACAATATAAAAGCAAGATTTTGTATCACGTGATTTGAAAGTTATTAAATATAATCTAGGCCAAGTCTCGCAAAAGTATGGAAAGAAATTTTTATTTTTTTATGGGAATGTCAAGATTGCTGAAAGTTGTTAGCAAACCTATTAAAAATGTATACAGTGATAACTAAGTTATCTTTATGATGCTGATTCAAATGCATTTTAAAAGTATGAAATTGCAACGTCAAAGTTCCATTTAGAAGATAGGGGCGTTCAATTATGTTTTACTCAAAGCGAATAGGTCATGTTGAAGAGCCTGATAACTATTTAAAATCCTACTTGTTGAGCTGCGAAGCCTTATTAAATTTTGGTAGTAGAGAAGGAATCAACTAAGTTTTTTGAACTTGTTTTGTTATAATTTCCTCTAAAATTAATTTCGGATATCTATAGCCTGTAAGCCTTGCACAGCCTTATGATGGTAGTTAATATTTAGGATTGTCTCTGTCTATAGTCCTCCCCTTCCACTTTAAATATAATACCGATATTGAAGACCATAAGCCCAGGAAATCTTCATCTTCTGCAATAGTCAAGTCATATTAATGGGGATGTTATAATGGTAAGCATTTAACATATTCTGTGCAGTTTTTGTTGGGTTCCAATAATGCTATAACCTTCTTTCAAGAAGCCAAACAATCAACTTCCATTTCATATACGGGTTATATATATTTATACAACACCCGCAGCATTCCCATATAATAGCCTTCATAAACTTATCCCACTGATTTAACTTCAAAGATTTAATTTATTCCCAGCAGGTATTTTCTCAGTGGTGCACAAAATGTTGTCTGATTTATTAGACATTCTGGTGTGGAGCAGTCTTTTACGACCGCCCATAAAGTATTATCATCTCCACGGGAATGTTAAATATCCTTTGCATCAGCTTAATTTCTCAACAAATTTCTCTGTTTGAGGAAATTTATATTGTAGTTAAGCTTTACACCCCCAACCTCTCTTTTGTACAAAAATACCCCTTCTTTGGTAGGCGGATATTCCCACCTTCCTACTGCTAACTGCTATATACTATACTTATATTGTACAAACGAAGTATTATCCATGGGAAGTTAAAAATGTTCATTCTTTTTTCTCTGTTTTATATTAAACGAAAAAATTTAATTGCTCATAAAAGAAATTAATGCAATTATTATATTATTATATGGCATGCGTCGCTTGTCGTAATAACACGTTGGTTCGTATGATTATGTACATATGTATAGGTAGAACATCCTGTGAATTGTGAAAGCTCATTTCGTTGAACCATTAAATTGGGAACTCTTCTTTTTTCGATGATGTTGTTTGTTGTTGTTGTCGGATACGATACGAGTATTATTTAATTTTTTTATATTTGGTTAAATATTTTTAATAACACTGGAATGCTCAATGAGATATTTATCAGAGATTAAATATTAAAAGTCCTTTATTATAGAAATTATTATTATTTTTATTATTATTATTGGTGCGAGGGGAATAGCAGGAGTCGCGTAGAGTCGAGTCGACATCTCGACATATTGCCCCAGTATTATATCAGCAGCAATACTTTGTGCTTTGCATGTTGCAGGCTTGTAAATTTACTGCTGCAGATGGCAAAAAATAACGTACGTTTCGTACATAGTAAAGGTATGGTATATGTATGTTCATGTAATAAGTGACATTGTCCAGGTCTGTAGACACCACTAGATACAGGACATTTCGAATGGCATCAAGGTTGAGGATAAAGTGGCTATTAACAAAATTTATAAAATGAACATGTAAATCACTAGTGGATTGTGTTTTAGTATTACAAAAACACATTTTCGAGCTTAACAATGCCTTTAGCCAGTAAATCATTGTAATTATTACATTAAAAGGTTCCTATACCTATTATATACATGGATATGACATTCACTTGAGTTTTTGTGTGTTTCCGCAAATCCTCGGATATTTTAAATATATGTATAGGAAAAATTTTGAATTTTTAGACTTAATGTTCTGTGTAAAATATATTTCTATAAAATTATTTGTTGTTATTTAAAGGTCACACTTATCTCAACATTCTATTTATTTAGAGCTTTGTTTTAGTGACATTTTAAAAATTTGGAAAACAGCTTTTTCAATAATTAATTAATTATTGGTATGTATTTAAAATGTGATTTCATTAAAATGCAATTACGAAGAGTTTTGTAATGAAAACTTTTAATTACAATTACAATTATTTATTATTTAAGTCTTGATTACAAAAGGAAGTGAATGAATTATAATTTAATTTTACATTTAAGTGCCAGGTTATATGTATCTAATTAAGAAGTACGTTATTTTTAATTACATTTTTTGAAAACAAATCAATTTTGTTTTATTTAGTTAGAAATTTAGACTATAGCATTATCTATCCATCTATATTTTACAGGGCACGGTTTTTTTTAATATTTGTAAGCATAAATGAATGTCTCAGTTACTTGAAATTTCACATACATAAGTGATTTTAAGATATTTAGATATATAATTTAAAAAAAACGCAAAAAATAAGTATTTAAGCAATTTGTGTCACCTACATTGTTTTTGGTGTCAAAATCTACGGTTATTTGGTTATTTTGGTGTTTACAATAACAATATCTGTTTAGATCACTATATTCAAGATACTTTATTTTATAAATAATTAGACATTTTAAAAGAAAAATTCATATTATAAATACAAAATATATTTATTTACAAAAGATTGGGAATAATGAGTTAGCCTTATGTTTGTACTTACTTACTTACTTAAGGTGGCGCTACAATCCGGGGCGGACCTGGGCCTCAACCAACAAGCGTCTCCAGCCAGCTCGGTCCTAGCTAGGGACCAGTTTCGCACGCCAAGTTGGTTGAGGTCATCTCCCACCTGGGTGCGCCACCTGAGTCGCGGTCTTCCTCTACTGCGCCGTCCCTCGGGATTGGATTCGAAGACCTTCCGGGCTGGAGCGTTGATGTCCATCCGCTCTACATGACCTAGCCATCTAAGCCGTTGGACTTTGATTCTGATAACTAGGTCAGTGTCGCTCGTTATATCTTCTCCTCCATTCTCCATCTATGCGTACGGGATCAAAAATCACCCGAAGAATTTTTCTCTCGAAGCATCCTAAGACGCTCTCATCTTTCTTTGACAGGGTCCAGGCCTCAGCGCCATAAATGAGAACCGGGATGATGAGTGTCTTAAAGATGGTGATTTTACATGCTCGAGAGAGGACTTTACTTCTCAATTTCCTTCTAAGTCCAAAGAAGCAGCGATTTGTAAGAGTTATTCTTCGTTTGATTTCAGCGCTGGTGTCGTTGTCTGCATTAATAGCGGTGCCTAGGTAGACAAAGTCCTTAACTACCTCAAAGTTAAAGCTGTCCATGGTGACGTTTTGTCCAAGACGTCGTCGTTCAGTGTCCTTTTTTGATGACAGCATATACTTGGTCTTGCCCTCATTGACCACTAAACCCATCTTCTCCGCTTCCGTCGCAATGCTCAAAAACGCTCCACTGACATCACGCTTTGATCTTCCAATTATGTCAATATCATCTGCGTATCCGAGTAATTGGATGGATCTTTGGAAGATTGTGCCTCTAGTGTTGACGGTTGAGTTTTGCACAATTCTTTCCAGAACGATGTTGAAGAAGTCGCATGACAGTGCATCGCCTTGTCTAAAACCTTTTTTGACATCAAATGCATCGGTAAGATCTTTGCCGACCTTGATAGAGCAGCGTGCATTCTCCATCGTCATTCTGCACAAACGGATAAGTTTGACAGGGATGCCAAAACTAGACATTGCTCGGTAGAGCTCTTCCCTATAGATGCTGTCATACGCGGCTTTAAAATCGATAAAGAGATGGTGGGTATCGATTTGAAGCTCCTGGTTTTTTCCAAGATCTGCCGTAGTGTGAATATTTGGTCGATAGTGGACTTTCCTGGTCTGAAGCCACACTGATAAGGACCATTCAGGTTGTTGACGAATGGCTTCAGACGTTCACATAATACGGCAGAGAGGATCTTATACGCAATGTTAAGGAGACTGATGCCTCTGTAGTTGGCGCAGTTTGGAGGGTCTCCTTTCGGGCACACTATGCTGAGATTCCACTCATCGGGCAAGCTTTCTTCCGACCCAATTTTGCAGATGAGTTGGTGCATGCTCCCTACCAAGTCATCGCCTGCTGTTTTGAATAGTTCGGCGGTGATGCCGTCAGCTCCAGCAGCTTTGTTTGACTTAAGTTTAGATACAGCTATCTTCACTTCGTCAAGGTCTGGTAGGCGAAATTTTTGATCTGCGTCGCCGAGGTTGAGCTTACAGGCTTCGGTTCGTGGCTGGTACCCTTGGGAGGTTTTTTTACCTTTTGGTAAAATTTACGAACCTCATTCCTGTTGTGACATTGCTCTATCTCCTCGATCGCGCGCTTCTCATGCTCTCTTTTTTTCCGAGCAAGAAGCCGGTGTTCCTCTCTCCTCTTCTGCTCGCAGAGCTCGCGAGCAGCTCTCGTCCTTTTGTGCAGCGCCGTTTTGTATGCCTCTTGTTTTGCTGCGTGAGCTTGCCGGCATTCGTCGTCAAACCAGGGGTTTCGCTGTGGTGGCCGTGTGAAACCTAGCACTTCAGGGGCGGCATCTCTGATGGCTGCAAGGCAATGTTGCCACTGGTTTTCAATGCTTATTGCAGGAAGCATAGGACTCCTTAGGAGGTTATTAGAGACTCGATCGGAAAAAGACATGGCAGTCTCTTGCGATTGTAGCCGTCCAACGTCGAATCTTCTCACAGTACTTCCTTGTTTTGGCTTGGATCGGGATATCCGTAGCCGTACCTTGGCTACAACGAGGTAGTGATCCGGGTCAAGGTTGGCCTCTCGGAATGTTCGGATATCCTGGATACTGGAGAAGTGTCGTGCGTCGATCGCAATGTGGTCAATCTGGTTGACGGTTGATTGATCAGGAGATTTCCATGTCCCCTTGTGGATATTAAGATGCGTGAACTGCGTACTAGCTACCAGAACGTCTCGCCCCGCAGCGAAATCGACCAGCCTGAATCCGTTGTCGGAGGTAGTGTCGTGCAGGCTGTATCTCCCGATTATGCCACCAAAGATGTCTTCTCTTCCTAGCTTGGCATTAAAATCTCCTAAGACAATTTTAATGTCATAGCATGTCATGTCATAGTAGAGCTCGAAGAATATGTCTTTGGTGTCTTCATCTTTCTCCTCTGTTGGGGCATGCGCGCATATTAGGCTTATGTTGGCGAATTTCGCCTTGATGCGGATTGTCGTGATGCGCTCGCTCACACTGTTGAAACTCAAGACTTTTTGCCTGACCCTAGTTCCAACAACAAATCCACACCCAAATAGACGCTGTCTTTGTTCTCGGTAGCAGTCGCCGTAGTAGATATCGCAGTCTTTTAGTTTGCGTTTGCCCGGTCCATCCCATCGCACTTCTTAAATGGCTGTTATATCTGCCTAGCAGCAGTTTAGGGCTTCCGCTAATTGTTCTGCTGCACGTGGTCTGTTAAGGGACCTAACATTCCACGTACATATCCGAAGTTTGTTGTCCTTATTTCGTTTGCGTGGGTTGTCAACAGTGAATCCGTCCGTATCCGAGGCTTGTTGTTGCTTCGAAACTATGATGTTTTTACGTGGCCAGGAAGTCACCTCGATGACACAACCCCCAACCTGGAGGACTAGATCCTTAGTATAACTCCAAGGAAGGGGAGCTGGATGAACCGCTCCTTTTAGGCCTGGGCTCCAAATATGTAGAAGAAGCCCTATAAGGTGTTCACTAAGTAGTTCAACCTTACTAGAATTGTAGACGCCACCGTTGATTCTATCTCGAGAATTCGTCCGCTGCCGCCTGGATAAGGAGAGGTGCCTTAGTGGAAACACCTCTCCCCCCCTCTCTCGTTTGCTGCCCCCAACAACTTTCCACTGGGTTTGGAACCCAATCTCCAGTTGAGGTACTAGGCACCCGATGTTCACCGCGGGGAGGTGAGAGTAGGAGTTGATAGACAGAGGTGGGTTTTGAGAAAAACCTGTGGACGCTTGTGTCCTCTTGAATGCACATGTCTACCATTTGAACATCATCATGTTTGTACATGTATTATTTATAAAATAAAATGAAGTATTTCTTGCTTCGTCCGTTTTAACTTAACAAAATAATTATGTAAAAAAAAAATATAATGAGGTCAATCAATAAAATTAAGAAACATATTATTAATTTAGCTGCTGAAATTTTGAGCTCTTCTACGTATAAAGGTGTGGGTCCTTTTTGGACCATAGCAATTTGATCTCGATCTGGTCATGAAATCCATATTAATTTCGTAATTGTCACTGTCTTCAAAAAAACTGTATTAATAATGTAATAATTTTTATGAAATTGCTCAATTTTTAGTAACTTCAAATTTATTTTAAATTTAAACTTCTAATCCATGAAGTCTTCATAATGTAAGACGTTTACAATATAGCTTTGTCGATTATTTCTGGCATTTGTAATAGATTTGGCCATTCAGAAGGAGCTCATATGGTTTTATTTCGAAGCGAGTCAACAGGCATCATGGTGTGTCCAGGTAAAAGATAAGTGACCTTTATTTCTGATATTGTTGTTGCGGTTTTCAAAAAAAGAATTATCATTGATATCATTGCAGGGTTTCTATTTCGCCCAGCACAGCTATCAGAATATAGATTAACAACAGTATGAGTACCTTTTTGATCTAACATATTTAAATACTTAAAAATAACTGTAACTATTTCATTACAGCCCCTTTTTTCTTGGCATTCGCCCCACACGTTTCAATGTCCATCCCTTTTATTATAATATTCGTATTTTCTCGAGTAATAAAAAGTCACACTTTTACCATGTTGAGTACTGAGGACTTTTTCCAAATCAAAGCTTACGCATAAGGAGTTTGAATCAACTACCTTGCTAAATTTTTGGTCTTCTAAAAAGAGTTTCTTGCATTTTTCTTTATCCAGAATGTGATTTTTATATTCAGTGGTTTGCTGAAAAATGTTTTTGTTTTCAGGTGATACATTTTTGCACTCCTTACAAAAAGTACATTTATCTTTTTTATGCAAGTGGTATCCAATACTAAAATCTGTTTTAAAAATATTGCGAAAACTCTTTTTGATAACACTGATGATTCTAGATTCTTTTTCTTTAAGGTAAATATACTTGAGTGCTTTAATTTCACCAATAGTAGGATAGAACAGCAGCAATATCTGAATGAACGATTTTAACAGTGCGATTATTACATCGTCAGATTTGTTATGAGGATGAAGAGTTTTTCTGCGGTGTTCAGTATTCTATTGGAATTTTCGATAGTGTATCTCAAAGACATTTGGGATATGTTTAGGGTTTTAAGTAAATATTGTTAATATTTTTAATTTTTGAAAAGCTATTTGAGTTTTTATTTTTACCACGTTTCAGTATTGATTTTTTTTAAGTTTTTATTTTTTGTAAGAAAACTATCTATTCGATTTTTCACAAAATTTAACTGAATGTTGACAACAATATTTTTTAAAAGATAAAAGTAGTTTAAAGGTCATATCTCAAAGTTTTGAAACGATATTTGAGTCGAAAATCAATTTTTAACAACTTTTGTTAAATTATTTTTTAAGCTTTTATTTTTTTTTTTTAAACCGTCAATTCTATTTTTCTCAAAATGTTACCGAATGTTGAAAACAATATTTCTTATAAGATAAATTAAGTTGAAAGCCATAATCTCAAGTTTTTGAAAAGTTATTTGAGTAAAGCTCTTTCTGTATAACAATATTTATTTGAAGTCAGTATCTCTTCTGGTTCTTGAGCTATGGACGACGAAAAAAACGTCGCGTACGTATGGACGTACGAACGTACGTATACGTACTTATAAAAAAATATACTTAGTTTTTTTAAATGGATCCTGTCCATGTCTTAGTCCCTCCTTTCACCTTAAAAGAACGCTTGCTTAATTTCCTTCTCTGAAGATTCTCTACTCCCTCTGTTTCGAGGGCCGAAACTACCTTCCTTTAAGTGTTAATGGATACTTCGTCTTCAAAAAATCAAGTTCTCCCGAAAAGAGACCTGGGAACTTATCTTAAATTCTGCATTTAATAGTCGTCTTAAATACTGCCATTGCACCAGTCTCAGTTGTATCAGAATTTAACTTCGGTACCACGAGAAGTTGATTTATACCTTATCCAGTGATAAAAAAAGGAAGGCTATCAACAATTTCATTGCAAAATATGTCTTCAATAAGTTTGACGTCCTAGTGCGATAGTTGTAAGTGGATCTTCTTGAGTGAATTCCACTTCTAAGTTTTCGGAAATGTTCTAATGATGATGTTTTGCACGCTCTCGATGAATTGAATTCGGATTAAAGTTGTACTCCCCTAGGAAATTTCCGAGAAGCTTGAAAAAACCAGTACTGCATTCTAAGCAACCCAATTTTTTTTGTGGTTATTTTTCCGGCGGAAAATTTCAGGTAGCATTATAAATCACAAATTATTAAAATTTTTCAGGAAGACTAAATTTTTTGCAGGAAATCAAACCAGACTTTATTCGATCTGAACAATTAGCTGGGATTTTTTTTTCATGAGGTAGAACTAGTTGAAGGGTTGCGAAAAGAAAATTTCGAAAATTTAAAAATAAGGTGCAACCTAATATGTAAGTCCTTAAAACTAATAAATACATACATATATAACAAGTTTTAGTTAGGTTTTCATTTGGACTTCCTGGTGAGTTAAACAGTTAAATTTTGCTCGGTCCCTTCACTATATCTCACCTAAAGTTAGGTTTTTTTTTATCTAGGATAACTTTAACATGTAAATAATGATACCAAACTTCTATTTGCGAATGATTTAAAACTGAAAACATTGATGTGGTTAGAAACTTAACCCATCCCTAAGCAAACAATTTTTATTTTCAAAACCACAAATTTTCAAATGCGTCACATCACAAAAAAAAACTTCATTTGCATTTACCAACCTAAGATTAATTAGACCGTGAAACAAATTCAATAGGCTTTCCATTCCATCTCACAGTCGCAGGCCATTATCAAACTAAAGTGCAATAGTTTCATCAAAAAACAGAACTCGTTTACAATTTCAATTGATTTCTAAAAGAGAACACAACAAAACGCAACTGAAAAACGCAATTGACACACAAAAAAAAAATAAAAGCCCATCAAAAGCTTCTAACCAAAAATTCCATCACTGATTTAATCAATGATTGGTCTCGTCGTACATTGTCGTCATGCCAAATGCACAAATAACTATCCCTTCAAATTGGCAACGCTATACAGTTCAGTAGACAATTGGCTTCCTCTAGCCTATATACATACGATATACCGTTACCGTACCACTGATGCCGTATGTCAAACCATTCTTCCATTAGAGACACACACTATATAAAATGGTCTTGCATCAACGCCATAATACACTCTCGTACCGACACCTTCCCCCACCCAACTGACCGACCGACCAACAATGCGCCTTGGCCATCATCACTATTGTGAGTCTCTGCGTCCTCTGATGCTCTATAGAGAGGTCCTCCATAATGGAATAACGGAATAACGAGTAACGACCTTAATGGCAGTGAGTGGCCTTAAATTGATCACCCCCTGTCATAAAATCAATTTGTAAATTTCATTAATTTAGTTTAATTATCGAAATAGAGGGCGCCACCGCCGCTGCCGATGCCGTTGCTGCCTTTTGTACATTGTACATTGTGAATAACGTTATGGTTTGGCATGCCATTTTGTCCCGTTTCGACACTTCCGGCCAAAGAAAATGATACATCGAGTTGGACAGGCAGCGGACAAGCGAGATATTAAGCAAATTGATGCCAAGTTCGCGTTTGGTTTACAAGGACTTTAAGGCTTGTCGTCCTCCTCCACCTCCTGCAGATACTACGGTCGGTCAATGGTTCACCATCTGCCAACCGGGTAATTAGCATCCGCATACCGTATATATGTATGTAGGTAGTTGATTTGGGTTCAAAACTGAGAGGACTAAAATTTTCAAAAAAAAAGCAACCAACAAAATATATGGAAAAAGGAAATAGCCTCATTTCTTCGTTTATTTTTCTCATTTGAATAACATTGCACAGTTATGTGAAAAAATACCGAGAGTTGAGTAATGAGTTTTCTTAAGCAATATTCTTATGCGGGGACGAGCGACGACCGACGTCGAAGAGCAGCGACGCCGAAGAAAGGACGGATGGACGTTTCCTTTAATTTAGCACGCCGCGGTGGGTGACTTTTCGTTTTTAATTTTCGTAAAAACTTTTAGGCATTTCCATTCCATGACTCTTTTCCTTTAAGGAAATTTCCTGAATCCAATAAAACAGCAAAAAGAAATGTTTTCAAAGTCCAACAAAAAAAATTTAGACCTAAGTAAAAGAAGAAAGAGTTGGAAGATAAATGGTTTTTATTTGATTTTAGGGTAAGATATTTGGAATACTAATATATTATTTTTCTTAGTTTTTTTGTTGTTATTGTTGTTTGGCTTGTTTCTTTCTTAGCTTTTTATGTACGGGTATAAGTTGGAGAAAGTTAAATTTAACAGCTTTTTTTATAGGAGTTCTTGAGGATATTAAAATTAAGGAAATTATTTTGAACTGTTTCTAGCAATAGAAATAGATTAGGTAGGTATTTTTTTTGTGAGAATAATAAATTGAAATCTTAGGCAGTGATGAGGGTTTCTAATGAAGAAAATTTAAGACTTCTTAGACTTTAACGATAGACTTTTAATAAATGATTTGTGTTTAAACAAAGCTGACATTTTATTTATGCATCTGATAAAAATCTTTAAAAAACACTCCGTAAGAATTGGTGCCGATTTGTGTGGGACTCTTAACGCACAAAAACCATGATTGAATCAGAACCAATCCATCAAAGATCGACAAATAGCTTTTCTTTTTTTAATTAGTAATTCACATTAGGAAAATTTTTCAGTTATGACACTACTTTTAGCTTTTTGGCTCTCAGCTTATGAAGATTGGCTTTTCTAAATCTCTGAAAATTGTTATGATGGTTTTCAATCAGACATAACTATGACTTTTCTGTATATTTGATACAGCGTGTTTTTAAATCATTTTTGTAACCTTAAACTTGAATTTTAAACACAATTTATGCATCCAATTTTTAACTTTAACTTTACCGGCGGTTTTGGCAAGTTTTGTGTAGCCTTCATAGCGAATTTCTCTGACCCAAGTATAGCATTGATCCTTGTATTGATATACAAATACAGCTGACCCTACTTTTTGGCTTTCTTGTCGTACAATTTTTTTGGAATAATAATGTAGTACCCGTGGTATGATGATTAGTGCATTAGACTGTAATGCGAAAGGTCTTTGGTTCGATCCCTACCTGTGCCACCTAAAGTTTTATTCACGGGTACTGCCTCTTGACAAATTCTCCAAGAGTTAATCTGGTCTTGAAAAAGTGCTTTCTCAAAGCCGTTCAGATTCGGTATTTAAACTGCAGGTCCCCTCCTTCCCTGCAATTACTCGCACACAGGAATGGTTGATTGTTGTAAGTCACTAGGCCCTGGTTCTCAATGGACTGTTGCGCCACCTAATTTATATTTATTTATTTTAAATTCAAGTAAGTTCCGTACATATTTCCTAAAAGTGCTATCATAACGTATGATTTCAGTATTTCGTACCACTGCCTGTAAAGGTCATTCTTTATCCTGTTTGTCTCAAAGGCTAATCTGAAAATATAGCCGAAGATACTTGTTTTTCTTAAAGTGTCTTTGAAACCACACCCGTAATTTGACGCACTCGGATTATCGTGGAAACCTGTAAAATATAATACATTTTTGGTGAAGTGCAATGTGCGTATTTTTCTTATAATTAGTGCCAAGGATCTAGTGGAAAAATTAGGAAAAAAGGGGGGGTTGAAAAGAAAGGTTTTGAATTTTAAGAAAATGCAATGACTAGGTAAGATAGAGCGTGGTAAGTCGTTAAACATTCGCGTTGTACAGCTAAAGAACGAATTTTTGTATTTTACAGTTCAGCGAAAGTTTTGCTCAAAAGTATACTAATAAGCACTCCTAGAGACTAATGGCTGAATCACAAACACGCTTCAGTTTCGTCTACGTTAAAATGGGCCTGCTTCGAGGTTGCCTTGAATGACATTTCTATTATTTCATCCCTCCAAAGAGCAAATATTTTGTTTGTTGATATTTTTTACAGCTGTTTAGCTGTCAGATAATTGAATTAGAGCTTCCGTTTGGAGTTACATTACGTTATTTTCCTTACGATTGTCAAACTAAACGTGAGGTCCAAGCTCCATTGTGATAGCATGCATTTAATTCCTAAGGCTGAACTCGTAACGTCAGGTGAAGCCGAAGCTGAAGCGCGTTTGTGATTCAGCCATAAAACTTTACGACTTTCCGAGTAACGTAATTGGTTAAAGTAAGTTGCTACAGCACCAGTCGAATTTTCTCAATCTTTAACGAAATAGTAATAACAATATTTTGTGCCTAATAAAAAATGGTAGGTCAATATCTTTTTTTGTTCTCATAATACCTTCTTGAGCTGAAAACCATTTCTTATTAGTTATTTTTATAAGTTTACGTATTTTGTAAGTAAAGTTGTCTATTGAGATTTTTTTAATGAACAAGCTAGCAACAATATTTTGCATTTGATAAAATAAGTTTTATTTCAATATCTGTTTCAGTTCCCGACATTTTTAGTCAGTCGAACCCCAATTTTATATCAATCATAACAGTTTTTTTTTGAAATTTTTATTTCTTTAAAAAAAAATGTTCAATCGCAATATATTCTGCTTCAGTGTTGCTCAAGACGTTTGTTTTTTCTATTGCCACGTTATTACTCCTCCAGCAAGAACAAAAGTAAATCCGGTGTACGACTTCCTGTCATCTGTATTGTTTTCCCGATCAGCGTCAACATAAACTATATGATTCTTAGAAGTCTTCATAAAAGTTTAATTTGTATGTTAATGTATTTGAAATATATCTAATTAGGTGATTAAGGGCACTTAAACGGTCTCTATTTGGTTTTGAGTTAAAATTGAGCTAATTTACTCACCGAGTGGGTTATGTCAGGTCTGGGATCGGTGGACAAGTACATCAGAGTACCAATGAGTGACTGATAGTGTTTGCCGCAATTTTTCGGTGCTTGCTTCTGTAATCTTTTTCAGTTCCATTCCAGGATCTAACAGTGTATAGCATTTCCGAGTAGTTTCAATTTCTAAATCTCTTAAAAAATCCTTGGTATATTTTTTTTGTTAATACTTATCGAGCCTCTTTCCCCTTCTCTTTCAATTTCAACACCAAGGTAATATTTCAAAGGTTCTTTGTCAACGATATCAAACTCTGAATCAATTGGAACTTTAATTAACTTCCCATAGGAAGTTATTGTAATGGGTCCGATTTGTCAAATTGAAAATTTTGACATTTCTCGACGTTTCAAGGTCCCTAGAGTCGAAATAAATAATTTTTAGAAAGATGTCTGTGCGTGCGTGTGTACGTACGTTCGTACGTCCGTACGTCCGTACGTCCGTACGTTCGCGACTTTTTTTTCGTCGTCCATAGATCAAGAACCAGAAGAGATATCGACTTCAAATAAATTTTGTTATACAGATAATAAGGCAGAAAGATGCAGAAAGGGCTCTCAAGAAAATTGCGTGGGTGGTTTTTTTACCATAGCAGTTTAAAAAAAAGGTGAAAATTTTGGTTAACCCTTAATATCTTATGAACCAAAAACGCTAGAGACTTGAATTAAATTTTATATAATAGACTGTAACGTGATCTCAAAGACGTATATTTTTTAAAAAAAAATCTATCTAACGTTTTTTTTCTAAATCAAAAAAACTGAAAAAAAAAATTTGTCACCTCCTAAATTTAACGACTAACAAACGATTTCATCTCCAAAACAATTTTGAGCAACGGAGAATAATGTTTTAAAAATGTGATAAAATTTTGAGAAAAATCGAATTGACAGTTTTTTTTATAAAAAATAAAAATCTAAAAAAAACATTACTCAAAGTTCGTAAAAATTAAATATCGATTCAAATATCTTTTCAAAAACTTGAAATTAAGGCTTCAAGCTTATTTTATCTTATAAGAAATATTGTTTTCAACATTCAATAAAATTTTGAGAAAAATAGAATTGACACTTTTTTTACAAAAAAATAAAAACCTAAAAAAAAATTAATAAAAGTTAGTAAAAATTGATTTTCGACTCAAATATCTTTTCAAAACTTTGAGATATTGGCTTTAATTTACTATCATCTTTCAAAAAATATTGTTGTCAACATTCAGAAAAATTTTGAACAAAATCGAATGGACAGTTTTTTTTATAAAAAATTAAAAACCGAACAAAAATTAACAAAATTTAGTAAAAATTGAATATGGATTCAAATATCTTTTCAAAAACTTGAAAGTTAGACTTTAAACTTATTTTATCTTATAAGAAATATTGTTTTAAGCATTCTGAAAGATGTTGAGAAAAATCGAATTGACAGTTTTTTTACAAAAAATAAAAACCTTAAAAAAAATTTATAAAAGTTGGTAAAAATTGATTTTCGACTCAAATATCTTTTCAAAAATTGTAGATATTGGCTTTTAACTACTTTTATCTTTCAAAAAATATTGATGTTAACATTTAGTAAAATTTTGAAAAAAATCGAATTGATAGTTTTTGTACAAAAAATTAAATACCTAAAAAAAAATTGATTTTCGACTCAAATATCTTTTCAAATCTATAAAATATTGGCTTCAAACTAATTTTATCTTATAGATAATATTGTTTGCAACATTCGATAGAATTTTGAAGAAAATCGAATTGACGGTTTTTTTACAAAAAATAAAACTCTAAAAAAAACAATACTAAAACTAGGTAAAAATTTACTTTCGACTCAAATAGCTTTTCAAAAATTCAAAATATTGGCTTTAAACTTATTTTATTTATTTACAGAAAATATTGTTTTCAATATTCAGTGATTTTTATATAAAAACCCAACAGTCCGTTTTTTCATAAAAAAATAAAATCTATAAAAAATAGTACGCAAATTTGGTAAAATCGATACTAGCACATAAAGACAAACTTTTAAGCAAGACAAATCGACAGACGGGATGGGAAGTTATCAGTGTGGGTCGCATCCCAGCCTCTTTTTGATAATCGAATTAGGTTCGGCAGCGAAGGATTCCTGTTCAAAATTGAAAATAATGAAGTCATCTTTAGTTTTGTCTTCATAAAAAAAAGATGACATTAATTAACCACCTTTCTTGTCTTTGAATCAAACAACCTAGAAGCCTTAGACTCTTCAGAATAACCTACCATGATCATTTATACGCCTTCTACTTTAAATTTAGATTTACCTGATATTTTGTTTAAAACAACAGCTTAAGAACTAAAAACTCTCAAATGTGAAACGTTGGGTTTTCTTACGTAACAAATTTCAAACAGTATAACATCTTGTAGACTTTTTGGAATGGACCTGTTCCTGAGGTATGCAGCTGTGTTAATTGCTACTCCCCTAAGATACTCTGGAAGCTTTGAGTTAAGAATTAAACATCTGGCCAATTCAGCCAGGGTACGGTTCGCCGTCTCAGCGAATCCATTTTGCTGTAGCTAGTATTGGATTGTCAATTGTCGCTGAATACCATGGGCTTCTGAAAAGTATGAAAATTTGGCACTTAGATACTCACTTCCATTTTCACTTCGTAAGACTTTGATCTTCTTCGAGGTTTGGCACTCTACCATCGGACTGAATTTTCTAAAAGAATCAAAAATTTCATCACGACTCCTCATAAAATAAACAAAAATCATTCTGCTTTTGTTGTCGATGAAAGCGACTTCAGATGAAGTTACTTGCATTGGTCCACATATGTCACTGTGAATAATATCCAAAATATTCACACTCCTTGTTGTTGCCTGTTTTGGAAACGGTTTTTGTTGTTATCTTTCCCTTAGCACAGACAATGCATTCGCAATCATTGCTGGCTCTAATTTTGTCAGTTCTCAATACCATATTATGGCAATACATCTCTTTTAGACTTGAAATGTTGATTTGAGATGGCCAAAACGACTGTGCCACCTTTCTTACCTTTTGATGATTTGAAATTGCTTTTATTTTGTGCTGCTAAAACGTGGTTATCACAATTTTCTGATTCCTTTTCAAGCTTTCTTGGATCTTCTTGTAATAAATTTGCCTTGAGCACCGAAAGCCATGTCATATCTTATCTCTGCTTTTGTTGCAATGGAACAACAACAAAATTATCAAAATGGTCAGGCAAACTATAAAGTAATATGATTGCCAGAAGGTCCTCTGGACTATCGACTTGGATTTCCCCTAGCGTTTCCGAAATACTGTAAAACTCCTTCAGATAATCGGACATCGACATAGTTCCAGTCATCTTGCATATTAAAAGTTTCTTGAAAGGGCTTATTTTGTTTGTAGGTCCTGAGGGTTGAACATTTTTGTACATGAATCAGTAGATTTCATGCTCAGGAATCAAAGAAATAAAAGCCTTTTCATCCTTATTCATCCATTTTGCAGTTCAACTTCATCTTCAGGCTCCGACTTTTGTCCAGAAAAATCCATAATTCTTGAAAAATTAAAATGCTTCTCATTTGAATTTTCTAGCTAGCGTAGTTGGTTGCATCCAGCGAAAATAAATGTATTTAAATACAAATTTTGCAATTGATTTTATAGAATCTTAAATTAGGAATCCCTGGGCCTATAACCTGATACAAGTAAACCTGATAGAAGTAAAACAACTTTTACGTTTACTGAACAAAAGACACAGTAACAATGAACAGTAAATAAGCTTTGATTTGATTAAACCTAAAAGCAATATTTCAAGAGAAGTGAATTCGAGCAAAGTAGTTTTATATAATATTCTATAAATAATTTAATTTAACAAATTGTTATTTTTTTTTAATTCTACTAATTTGTTATAACGCAATGAAAAATTTTATTGAAGACGCTTAGCTTTTGTTTTTTGAGATATTAAGTAAGTTGATGAATAAATCAACGTTTTCATGACCTTACAAAGAATGAACGTTGGTACTAAAAAACTAAAGCAAGTGGTCAAACAGTCCGTAAGGAACCAAGACCAAGAGACTTACAACTCTCATATATACCTTTGTGCGAGTGATTTCGGGTATGGAAGGGACCTACAATTTATGTGTCGAAACCGAGCGTTAAGTTTTGAAAGCACTTTTCATGAAAAGAATTACGCATGCAGGATTTGTCGATTCGTGGCAAAAGGCAGTTCCCTCGAAAATTTAACCAAAAACCTCTGGCATGCCAGGCCTATGTCCTAACCATCACGCCATGGGTACTTGAAGAACATTGGTACTATCGGTCAATAGTTTGAGGGAGAAGAAGATTCTTCTTTTTTGGAGAGTTTTTGATCTTTTGAAATGTGAGCGCAAGAACTTAAGTTTTAGTAGCCTTTGGCCTTATTCTATGCAAATTACTAAAACCTACCTTAAAAACATTAGTATTAAGGCCGATTTACAAACGAGGAACAAAGGACTAACTAAAAAACTATATATCTATATCAAATCTTCCAATTCGTGTAAAATGTTTGGAAGGTCTGATTGCCAAAAGTTTGCAGATTTATAGAAACTAGTACGAGTTTCAGAAGGATAAAAAAAAGGAAAGTTACTTGGTGAGTTTGCGAATTGTGTCAACGAAAGTTTAGAATAGAGATATCACGGTATTAGTAATCTTCATAGACTTCAGTTAGGCGTTCGACAGTCAAATCACTTAAATCTTATTGAAGCCCTAAGAAGAATTGCAATTCGTGACTCTATGGCTGATTGAGTGGCAGGAATATCTTCAAACAAGCCTATTGTAAGACTATATTAAGGAAAAAAGAGGCTGTGATGCCACCCACCCTGATAACTTCCTATCCCGTCTGTAGGTTTATTCTGCTTAAAAGGTTTGAACGTTTTCGTGTTGTATTATTCTAAACAAAAATTAAAAATTACCAACAACATTTTGCAAATGATGAAATAGTTTCATTTCAAGATCTATTTTTGATAACTAAAGCGATTTTTAGTCCAAAACCAACTTATACCAATTTTAGTTGAATTTTTTAAACGTTTTTTATTTATTATATAAGCAAATACATTTTGGTTAAATAAAGTATGAAATCAATGTCTTGTTTTATTCACGAAATATCGAAAACCGAACATTAATTTTTATCAAATTTGCGTAAAAGTTTTTGAAGATTTCATGAAAAAAACTTACTGTCGGATTTTTATATAATTTGACTCAATATTTTCTATGAGATGAGATAAGTTTGAAGCCAACGCCTTAAATTTAAAAAAAAATATTTGAATCGAAAGTACATTTTTACCCAGTTTTGGTATTGTTTTTTTTTTTTGTTTTTGTTTTTTGTAAAAAAAAATGTCAATTCGATTTTTCTGAAAATCTTGAAAACATAAGATAAATTAAAGTAATAATCTCTAATATTTGAAAAGATATTTGAGTCGAAAACCAATTTTTAATAATTTTTAGTAACGTTTGTTTACTACATTTTTATTTTTTGTAAAAAAAAAAACTGAAAACGTTTTTATTCGTTGCAGAATATTTTTTTTAAAAGTAAAATTATGTACTGTTCGAAAAATAAGTTGTCAATTATTTTTTTTTCAGTTTTTTTATTTATAAAAAAAACAGTTTATTCGATTTTTTTCCGAAAATTTACTTGTTTACAATATACTGTATACAATTTAATTCAAGTCGTTAACCGGAACTTCTTCTTTTTTTTTTTAATTGCAATGGCAAAAAAAACACCCACGCAATTTTTTTGAGAATCCTTCCTGCATTTTTCTTCATTATTATCTGCATAACAAAATTTCTTTGAAGTCGATACCTCTACTGTTTCTTGAGCTATGGACGACGAAAAAAACTTCGGTAGTAGAAACTATTTTTCTTTAAGTAATTAACGATTTAGCAAACCTTAACACAAAATGCAATGTATATAGCGGTTAGTAATTTCAAAATATTTGTTGAAGAATGTTATTTTTGATAAAAGAAATAAACGCCGAATGGATTTGTCTATGAAATTTACAAAAATTGAAAATCAATTTTTCCAACTTTTAGTAGTATTTTTTTAGGTTTCAATGTTTTCCAACCTTTAAACCAATATCAAAAACGTTATTCTTCGAGACATACAAATATTACGGATGTAATTAAGTTGTTGGTTCGAAAATATTCGATGTGGAATACATTTGTACTTATTTCGAGAAATCGGACCAATTACAATAAATTTTTATGGGAAGTTAAAAATGAGAAACAAAATTAAAGCCGAAGAGTTGGAAGCAAATGTCTTTAAATTAAAACTAAGCATAAACCAAACAAAATCCTTTATAGAAGTTCTAGTACAAAAAAAATTGCGTCTCTTCTATTACAAACACGAACACATCATAAATACCTTTAAATAAATTTATTTCTCTAGTTTTTCTGTTTCGATATAAATTGAAATTACTGATGAAGGTATTGGAATTCATTGCATAGCGATAGCACCCATGTCCTGTCCATGGCATCACATACAAAACGAAGGTATACGAATTCGATGCACCTGCCATATCATAGATCACTATAGTCTCTCATCATATCGAAATTCCCACATATTCAATATCGCATTAGATTGAACTGTTTTTCATCGAATTCGAAATATATACGAGTATCGTAGTATCGTGTACCAAAGCTTGGAGACTTCATTTTAATTCAATATAGGTACTCGTATCGTACATAAATGTATATTGGTAGGGATACTACAGATCTCTCTATTCAATTTCGAACAATATTTAAATAATTTATTTATTTTTTCTGAATTCCCCTGTTTTTGATATAAGCTCCTGGTGGGATGATTCCAATTCAACCTTTAGTGTCCCTGGTCCCTGTGCATAGTGCATCTGTTCTGTTCTGTTTTGGTATATGATACAGCAAAACTACATTAAATAGAAAATTTTCTAACGAACATTGGATGCATTTTCAATTCAACAGATATCCTTCCGTTTTTTTTTGTTTTTTTTCTTTCTTATTTTATTTTTGAAGAAAATACAAAATAGAAATAGTAAAAAGTTGCATCATCACCATCATCATCAACATCAGGAATAGTATCAGCAATAGAATCATCGTCAGATGTTGTCCCTTCGAAGCTTTTCTTTAGACACTCACAAAACTGTTCACAAAAAAATATGGGAAAATCAGTAGTCTTTTTCCTTATTTTTTTTGGGCAATTGGATATAAGTTTTTGCAAATCTAATGGGTTACTATGGCACATCTTCTTCTGACCTCTGATCTTTTTCTAAACGTTTTCAATCTGTTTATTTACATATTACTCCGAGTATGTCTGTGGGTGTTTAACGTAATAATTGCATTAGCTTCTTAAATATTGTTAAGTTAGAAATTTTAACTTCCGACATTGAAAAAGCTTAATGTGTTTTCTGCTCTCTTTTAAACCGTTCCCTTGAAAACTATGAGTTTTGAAATATGTGAAAGTATTCTATTATTATTCCAGTTTATAAATCAAGAAGTAAAAAGGATGTTTCAAACTAAGGCTCATTTAATAAAATTGGTACAATTCTTAAAAATATTATTCCTCCCTATCGACATGGTTTTGTCTCTGGAAAATCTACAGTAATTAACCTTACAATTCGTCAAATAGTTTTTTTAAATGAATTGGAAGAAGGACATCGATTTGATGTTGTGTAAACAGATTTGTCCGAAGCTTTCGACAGAGTTAGTTATGATATACTTATACCACAGATAATAAATGTATTATCAATAACTTTGCTAATGCGCTTTTAAACTCCAAGTGCCTTATATATGCAGATTATATGAAAGACTTTGTTGCATACAACCTGAGCATGATTGCATTTTATTACAAAAAGATCTTGAAACATTATCAAACTGGTGTTTGATTAACTTCTTACATTTTTATATTACATGTTTTAACGTTTTGTCGAAATTGTTCATCAATTCATTTTGCAATTTGAAATTTTTGATCAAAAACCAAACTTCTTAAAACATATAATCTTTTTAGTTTCCAAAGGTAAGTCAATACTGTGTTTTATCTTGCGAAATTATCAGAAATCCAGTGAACCTCTTACTTAAAAAAGAAAACGCTCGCTTCAAAAGTGTTTTAGTGAATGGATTTGGCTTTATCTTCCTTTGGTATAAGGTGCAAATAATTTGCAATCCTGCCTCTTATAATTAGAAGAAAATTCTTTAAAGTTATGTTCATTCAAGACGTATTGGAAAATTATATTGACAGCTCTGATATTTTAGCCTTAATTAAATAAAATGTTAAATCGCATGATGTTGTTGACCAGTTGATATCACCACGACAAGAAATTACTGAAAAAAGCCATATCTTGTTGAAATCACATATTCTCCAAGTCGTATTCTTTAATGGCAAAAAAAAATCGTTTATCATTAGACCATAACGCTTCGAATTGACGGGGCCGTCATTCCATCGACGTTTTGGAAAAAGAAGGTCCAATCACACCTCCGGAACAAAGAGCGCAACAAACAGTGACTTTTTGTGGATGTAATGGCCAATTGCTTGCGTAGGACGAATATGTAAACCATAATCTCCTCTTAAAGCATGATATGTGGCTGTGGCAGAATCACCATTTTTGCAGTAGGTTTTAATTGGTTTAACAACTTAGTTTGACAGATGTAGAATTCCAGCCCTCTTCTTTTGAAGCCGCAAAGTGGTATTGGTGTTATATCACGAATTGGAGAAGCCTTGACACAAAACATTTTGGATTTTTTTCTTCCAAAAAGACCGACTAGATCGATCGATCTGGACTCGGAAGCTTCAAAATAATTTTCTTTTCGTCTCAGTTCCAAGAAATGAGAACGTGAATAGTCTCGCCATTGTATCAGACCTAACAATAATGGATCAAAATTCCCTATATCCTAGAACTTTAAAACTTAATGTTTTTTTTCGATTTTCCCTTCCACTTTATCATAAAACTCTGTTAAAGTTCCATTCATTTCTTGTTTTTAAGATACCTGCCAAATTAAGTAATCAGTGAAATTGTGAAAAAATATAAATATAATGGACACTACGGATTATCGTGATGTCTGATAATCTTGTTAATACACGCTGCAAGTGCTTATTCGAATTTATCGATTTGTTTGTTTTTTCGACACAATAAAACAATTCAGCTCTTGTTCTGTATTAATCTCCGAAATGGCACAAATTTAGTTAGGGTAGACAAAAGTGTGTGGTAATTGCTACTGAATTAGGTTTAATTTTCAGTTCGACCAAAGACTGTTGCTGATCTTACTTACTTACTTAAGGTGGCGCTACAGTTCGGGGCGGACCTGGGCCTCAACCAACGAGCGTCTCCAGCCAGCTCGGTCCCTAGCTAGCTGTCTCCAGTTTCGCACGCCAAGTTGGTTGAGGTCCTCTCCCACCTGCGTGCGCCACCTGAGTCGCGGTCTTCCTCTACTGCGCCGCCGTCCCTCGGGATTGGATTCGAAGACCTTCCGGGCTGGAGCGTTGATGTCTATCAGGGGTCCAGGCCTCAGCGCCATAAATGAGAACCGGGATGATGAGTGTCTTATAGATGGTGATTTTACATGCTCGAGAGAGGACTTTACTTCTCAATTGCCTTCTAAGTCGAAAGAAGCAGCGATTTGCAAGAGTTATTCTTCGTTTGATTTCAGCGCTGGTGTCGTTGTCTGCATTAATAGCGGTGCCTAGGTAGACAAAGTCCTTAACTACCTCAAAGTTATAGCTGTCCATGGTGACGTTTTGTCCAAGACGTCGTCGTTCAGTGTCCTTTTTTGATGACAGCATATACTTGGTCTTGCCCTCATTGACCACTAAACCCATCTTCTTCGCTTCCGTCGCAATGCTCAAAAACTCAACTCCACTGACATCACGCTTTGATCTTCCAATAATGTAATATCATCTGCGTATCCCAGTAATTGGATGGACCTTTGGAAGATTGTGCCTCTAGTGTTGACGGTTGAGTTTTGCACAATTCTTTCCAGAACGATGTTGAAGAAGTCGCATGACAGCGCATCGCCTTGTCTAAAACCTTTTTTGACATCAAATGCATCGGTAAGATCTTTTCCGACCTTGATAAAGCAGCGTGCATTCTCCATCGTCATTCTGCACAAACGGATAAGTTTGACAGGGATGCCAAAACTAGACATTGCTCGGTAGAGCTCTTCCCTATAGATGCTGTCATACGCGGCTTTAAAATCGATAAAGATATGGTGGGTATCGATTTGAAGCTCCTGGGTTTTTTCCAAGATCTGCCGTAGTGTGAATATTTGGTCGATAGTGGACTTTCCTGGTCTGAAGCCACACTGATAAGGACCAATCATGTTGTTGACGAATGGCTTCAGACTTTTACATAATACGGCAGAGAGGATCTTATATGCAATGTTAAGGAGACTGATGCCTCTGTAGTTGGCGCAGTTTAGAGGGTCTCCTTTCTTATGTATCGGGCACACTATGCTGAGATTCCACTCATCGGGCATGCTTTCTTCCGACCATATTTTGCAGATGAGTTGGTGCATGCTCCCTACCAAGTCATCACCTGCTGCTTTGAATAGTTCGGCAGCGATGCCGTCAGCTCAAGCAGCTTTGTTTGACTTAAGTTTAGATATAGCTATCTTCACTTCGTCAAGGTCGGGTAGGTGGAATTGTTGATCTGCGTCGCCGAGGTTGAGTGGTTCTATCTCCCTTACAGCGGAATTCGGTTCGTCATCATGCTCCCTTTTTTTCCATCTAAGGAGCCGGTGTTCCTCTCTCCTCTTCTGCTCGTAGAGCTCGCGAGCAGCTCTAGTCCTTTTGTGCATCGCCGTTTTGTATGCCTCTTGTTTCGCTGCGTGCGCTTGCCGGCATTCGTCGTCAAACCAGGGGTTTCGCTGTGGTGGCCGTGTGAAACCTAGCACTTCAGAGGCGGCATCTCTGATGGCTGCAAGGCAATGTTGCCACTGGTTTTCAATGCTTAATGCAGGAAGCATAGGACTCCTTAAGAGGTTATTAGAGACTCGCTCGGAAAAGGACATGGCCAGTCTTTTGCGATTGTAGCCGTCTAACGTGGAATCTTCTCACAGTACTTCCTTGTTTTGGCTTGGATCGGGATATCCGTAGCCGTACCTTGGCTACATTGAGGTAGTGGTCCGAGTCAATGTTGGCCTCTCGGAATGTTCGGATATCCTGCATACTGGAGATTTCCATGTCCCCTTGTGGATATTGAGATGTGTGAACTGCGTACTAGCTACCAGAACGTCTCGCCCCGCAGCGAAATCGACCAGCCTGAATCCGTTGTCGGATGTAGTGTCGTGCAGGCTGTATCTCCCGATTATCCCACCAAAGATGTCTTCTCTTCCTAGCTTGGCATTAATATCTCCTAAGACAATTTTAATGTCATAGCCAGGGCACTGCTCATATGTCTTGTCCAAGAGCTCGAAGAATATGTCTTTGGTGTCTTCATCTTTCTCCTCTGTTGGGGCATGCGCTCATATTAGGCTTATGTTGGCGAATTTAGCCTTGATGCGGATTGTCGTGATGCGCTCGCTCACACTGTTGAAACTCAAGACTTTTTGCCTGAGCCTAGTTCCAACAACAAATCCACACCCAAATAGACGCTGTCTTTGTTCTCGGTAGCAGTCGCCGTAGTAGATATCGCAGTTTTTTAGTTTGCGTTTGCCCGGTCCATCCCATCGCACTTCTTGGATTGCTGTAATATCTGCCTTGCAGCAGTAGGGCTTCCGCTAATTGTTCGACTGCACGTGGTCGGTTAAGAGACCTAACATTCCACGTACATATCCGAAGTTCGTTGCCCTTATTTCGTTTGCGTGGGTTGTCAACAGTGAATCCGTCCGTATCCGAGGCTTGTTGGTGCTTCGAAACTTAAGGTATTTTTACGTGGCCAGGAAGTCACCCCGACGGCACTACCCCCAACCTGGAGGGCCAGATCCTTAGTATAACTCCAAGGAAGGGGAGCCGGATAAACCGCTCCTTACAGGCCTGGTCTCCGAATATGTCGAAGAAGCCCTATAAGGTGTTCTCTAAGTAGTTCAACCTTACTGGAACTGTAGACGCCACCGTTGATTCTGTCTCGAGAATTTGTCCGCTGCCGCCTGGATAAAGAGAGGTGCCTTAGTGGGAACACCTCTCCCCCCCTCTTTCGTTTGCTGCACACAACAACTTCCCACTGGGGTTGGAACCCAATCTCCAGTTGAGGTACTAGGCACCCGATGTTCACCGCGGGGAGGTGAGAGTAGGAGTTGATAGACAGAGGTGGGTTTTGAGAAAAACCTGTGGACGCTTGTGTCCTCTTGAATGGACATGTCTACCATTTGAACTGTTGCTGATCACCTTGTTCTTATTTGCAATACATTGACTCTCATGCTTTTCTCAGTAAATTCTGAGGAAGGGCTGTTAACTCCATTAGCTTTTTCCCATGCATATAATATAATGATTTCCAAGCTAAAGTTATGGCAAGCTGTCGTATTTTGTCTTCTTAATCTTTCATGAGAGGCTTAATAGTCGGGAAGGGGACCAAGTGTAAAAATAGCTTTGAAGAATTCAGCTGTTTTATCCAGCACTAATACAGGACTCTAATTCCTCATCCTCAAGTTTTTTTTAACCAAATCGATGTATGTATATTTTCGGTAGAATATATTTTTTAATTTTATATTTAATATTGTTCACAATTATTTCTTAGCTTAATTACTTTGTTTCCCCACGATTAAAGATCCTAAATTGGATGATGATGTTCTAACAAGACGTAGCAATAAGCTACACAACACCAGCAATAATTGCGTTAGAAGTTTTCTGTCCTCAAATCATGTAAGACAATTCGATCGAATAACTATCAATAGCTCTCTCTATCACTTCAGTAAAGAATAATGCGGAGCATCATATGGCCTTGGTCTCAGTTTCCCTTTTGGTCAACTAACATATCGGAAAGTAAAGTATTCGCATTCAATATGTTTTAAGGTCAGGACAGAATGGTCAAAAATCGGTGAAAACTATATTCTGAAATAATGTTCAAGTATCATAGGAACATCATAGTATTATAGAAACACGCCAGAATTTTTGGAAAACAAACATTTTTTTCTAGCAGATGGAGTTTTACCCGAAAAATGACTAAATCTTACCCTCAGAGATGGCTTAACGTGCGCCAGACAATAGACATACTATGAATCAGTTATCCAACAGAAAAAGTGGAACCCTTTCTGATTTTTCTCCTCTCTGGAATTTTTTTAAGGAATTTCAACTTAATATTTTCATCAATAACGTGCACTTTATCCCTTATTTTTTTGTGAGGAGTGTCGAAAACCAATAAATCTTGAATGCGGCAAAAAAAGTCCCTTATTACCGGAACTGAGAAAAAACTACATTTGTATCTCTATGCACTTTTGAGCTAGTCTTCTTTATATAAGTATTGAAGTCACATATTTGTTTTTATCCCTGTTGCCAATAAGGATAGCATAGATTTGGACCCAACAGAGTGACTAGGTAGGTGTATATGTAGTATACATAGAAGTTATGTTCGAGGATATACCTTCCAACAATGATGGAAATACAACTCCCTTAACTTGTGTTTCAAATCAAATAAGACTGATTACCCAAGAACTCCTTTTCCTTTGCCTTAGCTCGGTTTTGACTTAGCTCTTGGCTTCAATTCGATGAATCAACCCACACGAATAGAAGATATACTGCGACACTGAAAGTATTAGACGATGACGACGCGGATAGTAAAAGGAAAAGAAAACGAATGGAGTAAAAGTTGTAAGACCTTCAATAAAAAAAAAAACATTCTAAAAGAAAAGTCCTTGATTTTTGTTCATTTGTTATACTTTGTTTTCAATTTGTAAATGGAGAGGACTATCGTGGTGGAGATCTTAATGCATGCCATAAGTTTTCTTAGCGTCCATCGTTCGTCGTCGCAGTCAAGTCGAGTCGAGTCGTCTCCCTATATGAAACATGCACTTAAGGGAAATGGGTTCATTTAACTGCATCATCCTTTTTATTTATAGAGGGTTCCACGTGTAGCTTTAAGGTGTAGTGTAGGAGTAGAATATATGAAAGAAATATTTGGTGTAGTTAATATTTTACTATACTTTTCTCTTTTTCATATGAGAAAACATAAAAATTATGAATTGCAAAGTAATAACACAAAAATTAAAAGAATATTCTCTTAAATAAAGGTTTTCCATTTAAATTTTTATTTCAAATACATTTACTTTGATTACATGTACACTTCTTTAGATTTTATTCCCTGTCTGTGGGATTTTTCCTTCTAAATAAAATTACTTGAACAGGACTTTTCAAGAAGAGGTTTATTAACTTCCCATAGGAAGTTATTGTAATGGGTCCGATTTGTCAAATTGAAAATTTTGACATTTCTCGACGTTTCAAGGTCCCTAGAGTCGAAATAAAAGATTTTTAGAAAGATGTCTGTGCGTGCGTGTGTACGTACGTTTGTACGTCCGTACGTCCGTACGTCCGTACGTCCGTACGTCCGTACGTCCGTACGTTCGCGACGTTTTTTTCGTCGTCCATAGCTCAAGAACCAGAAGAGATATCGACTTCAAATAAATTTTGTTATACAGATAATAAGGCAGAAAGATGCAGAAAGGGCTCTCAAGAAAATTGCGTGGGCGGTTTTTTTACTATAGCAGTTTGAAAAAAAGGTGAAAATTTTGGTTAACCCTAAATATCTTACGAACCAAAAACGCTAGAGACTTGAATTAAATTGTATATAATAGATTGTAACGTGATACCAAACAAGTATATTTTTTGAAAAAAATCAATATAACGGTTTTTTTTTAAATCAATAAAACTGAAAAAAAAAAATTTGTCACCTCCAATATTTTACAACTGAAATATGATTTTATCTCTAAAACAATTTTGTGCAACGAAGAATAATGTTTTTGACATCTGATAAGACTTTGAGAAAAATCTAATTGACAGTTTTTTTATAAAAAATAAAAATCTAAAAAAAAACATTACTCAAAGTTCGTAAAAATTGAATATCGATTCAAATATCTTTTCAAAAACTTGAAATTAAGGCTTCAATTTTATTTTATCTTATAAGAAATATTGTTTTCAACATTCTGAAAAATTTTGAGAAAAATCGAATAGACAGTTTTTTTTACAAAAAATAAAAACCTAAAAAAAAAAATATAAAAGTTGGTAAAAATTGATTTTCGACTCGAATATCTTTTCAAAACTTTGAGATATTGGCTTTAATTTACTTTTATCTTTCAAAAAATCTTGTTGTCAACATAAAATTAAAGTTTGAAAAAAATCGAATTGACAGTTTTTTTACAAAAAATAAAAACCTAAACAAAAAATTTATAAAAGTTGGTAAAAATTGATTTTCGACTCAAATATCTTTTCAAAACTTTGAGATATTAGCTTTTATTTACTTTTATCTTTCAAAAAATCTTGTTGTCAACATTCAGTTAAAGTTTGAAAAAAATCGAATTGACAGTTTTTTTACAAAAAATAAAAACCTAAAAAAAATAATTTATAAAAGTTGGTAAAAATTGATTTTCGACTCAAATATCTTTCAAAACTTTGAGATATTGGCTTTATTTTACTTTTATCTTTCAAAAAATCTTGCTGTCAACATTCAGTTAAAGTTTGAAAAAAATCGAATTGACAGTTTTCTTACAAAAAATAAAAACCTAAAAAAATGTATAAAAGTTGGTAAAAATTGATTTTCGACTCAAATATCTCTTTAAAAATTTTAAGTATTGGCTTTAAAGTAATTTTATCTCATAAGAAATATTGTTGGTAAAATTTTTAAAAAATCGAATTGACAGTTTTTTTTACAAAAAATAAAACTCTAAATTAAAAACAATACTAAAACTTCGTAAAAATTTACTTTCGACTCAAATAGCTTTTCAAAACTTAAAAATATTGGCTTGAAACTTATTTTGTTTCACAGAAAATATTGTTTTCGATATTCAGTAATTTTTATATAAAAATCCAACAGTCCGTTTTTTCATATAAAAAATAAAATCTACAAAAAGAGTACGCAAATTTGGTAAAAATTAATACGAGTACATAAAGACAAACTTTTAAGCCAGACAAATCGACAGGCGGGATGGGAAGTTATCAGTGTGGGTCGCATCCCAGCCTCTTTTTTTTATTTTATATTGTGCGCGCTTTAAAGGGTTTATGAATACCCTTATAATGATTAAACACAGTACGAGCAATTATGAAAGGAAGATAGGATTAGAGAGGAGAAACCGATGCACATTGGTTTTGAATGTCTGCGCATTGTAATGAATGCGAAATATTGAGTCAGTAAAGTATTCCACATTCTTGTAGTGCGGCTAAAGAAAGAATCTCTGTACTTTACAGTACGTCCGAAATTGGGCTCGAAGGTAGATTGATAGGCACTCCTAGCAATACGGGTATTACGGTTGAATTGTGTAAGGGTAGGAATCCAACTAGCTATTTCGCTATAGCATTGTTTATAAAAAAAGAGTAACAAATTTCTCGGTGAGAAAACGATCTCCTATTATTTTTAGAGCTCTTTTTTCAAGTTTATCCAGAAGACTCAAGTAGATTCTTGGGGCTCCAGCCTAAATATGAGAGCTACATATACACGAGTTTAAGACGAATAAAAGCTTTGCAAATTATAGCCAGATCAGAAGGTGTCAAAGACTCTTTGCACCGTCGGAGAAGTCTTAAACACTTAGCAGCATTTTTTGCTATGTCAAATATGAAGAAAGATTGCGGCTGCGTGTTTTTAATAACTGCAAAAATACCGTCTTGTGAAGCATTGGTATAAACCCTCTTTTTCAGGTGGTTTTAATGAAAAGAGTTTAAAATCGCAATACAGTGGACGTCCAATATAACGAATGCCCGATATAGCGAATTTGCGATATAACGAACGCTTTTGAAATTTACATTAACATCTCTAAATAACGAACGATGATAAAAATTTGCTATCCGATATAACGAACGCGTATATATATTGTCTTAAAATGATTTTTTTTCTTGCCATTGTGATGTGTGCATATATTTTTATGTCAACACATAAGTTTATTCTCGTACATATGTATGTGTGTGCGCCAAAGGTTCAAAACTATAACAAGCTTTCTGTTTTTCGTTTAGTCTTCGCATCGCCTACTAAAACATTTTTGTTAGATTTCTTATTTGTTGGTTTGTCTATCGTTATGCAGTTTTGAATTTAATGTACGGTCTTACACACACATATCCAATGACACGACGGCAAGATAATGTTAGCAGTTAAATAGTGTTTTTGTTGTTTAAAGTCTCGTCTGGTTAAAACGCTCCGTAATAATTTTGTAGATTTAGTTTTGTGTACAAAATATTAAAATGAATACAAAATCTCAACGTACTCGGCTTTTATTAAAGGACAAAGTCAAAATTATTGATGAGTGCAACAAAGGCGTTTCACTTTAGGAAATTTCCATAAAATTCCGTGTGCCAAAATTATTAATAAAATTAATAAATCAATCACTTACTTAATTTTTTTTTGAATGGAAAAGTCGATCGATATAACGAACGCTCTCGATATAGAGAATGACCTCGAACATTATATCATTCGTTATACTGGACGTCCACTGTATTTCGGTGGACGATTGTTAAATTAAATTGTGAAATAGCAAATACGAACAGGAAACTTACAAAGCGATTTCCAGTTGAAAATAAAAGTCGTTCACATTAATATCCTCTTACTTAACTATTGAACATTGCTCATTAACTTAATCAATTTAACTTTATAAGGTCCAATCACACCGACTACAAAACAGCGACACATGGTGGATGGAGAGGATTTTTCAACATTCAATTATCGAAATTTCCAAGCTCTCAAACCAAATCTCTGAAGTGGAAATGGGCCTCATTACTGTTGGTTTTTTTTTCCGTGAAAATCTGGATCGGTTTGATTGACATAGCAAGAAGTCGGTGATCGACCGGTTTGAGTTTTTGTGCTACTATACTTTAATGACGTAGTACCCGCGGTGTGATAGTTATTGCGTTGGACATGCCAGGGGTCTTGGGTTTGATCCCAGCCTATGCCATCTAAAGTTTTTTCACGGTTACTGGCTCTTGCGAGGAATTGAAAAGTTCTCCAAGATTAATTCTTGTCATGAAAAGTGTTTTCTCAAATCAGCCGTTCTGATTCATCTTAAAACTGTAGGTCGCGTACATCCCTGGCAACATTACACGCACACAAGAATGGTTGACAGTTATAAGTCCTAGGCTCTAGTTCTCCACGGACTGTTGCGCCACCTTATTTTTTAGTTATTTTATACTTTAAAGACATTATAGTAGTTAAGTCGTTATGCAAAACAAAATGTGATATTGTTTGATAGACCAGAATTCCAAAAACCCGGGTTTTCATCAACACTAAGGGCCACAGAAGCAATTGCTTTTCTTCCCATTACTAACTTTTCCTAAAGCAGAATATATATCACCAATTTGATCATTGTCAACGATTAAGTGCTTAAGGACGACCCAAAAGTTCCCCAGTTTTTAAAACTGTGATTGCAAAATATTTTTAAAATGTTGAAGCGTTGTTAAAGCGAAACGTGTATTTTTGACAAAAACCTTTTGTCATTTTGATTGTCGAAACGTGAGAAAACCGTCAAATTTGTACTTGAGTTGACGCTAACGCTCCGAAAAAAACAAATTCAATACATTTTGTCGCGATCCCTCAAGCATTATATCTGCTTCGATTTTATGGAAATTGAGTCCTGACAAGAACTACGGATAACCCCAGAAGTGTCTTTAAAAACACTCTGAATTCATCAGTGACGTTATCTTGTCATCCGATGGAAAGTATGACCCTCTGAGATTTGGCTGCCGCGTCGGCAAGACCACTCGTCGTTTCGAAGACCACAGCAAGGAAGTTTTGTCAATTGCCTTCTTCACTTGCAACCGTCAAACCCCGGGGCAAGACAATCAAGTTGTGGAACACCTTAACCGAGTGCAAGTACACCATCCAAAGTGGACTGGGTGTCATGCGTGCGTTTCTCGTGCCTTGCGGTTGGGATCATATCGTCAACGTCAACGACTCTGGAGATAAGGACATCAAGGCTCTCTTGTGGGATCTCAATGACGACAAGAATGTCCTGCGCTTCTGTACAAAAATAGTTGTGCGTCGCCTATTAAACTGTCCATCCATCAACATATTGAATTTCGCATGCAAGAAGACTATTGAAGAACGCCGCCCAGAAGTTGTCTCCCAATAACCATATCGACAAATTTTTTTTAAATCGTATGTTATTAAATATAGTTCCTTTTTTCAAAATTCAACGATCTAATTAATTAATTCTTTTTAAATGTTAATTTTTTGAAGAATTAACAAAATATTGTAAGTACTTTTTCCAAGAAAAACCTAACCTGCAATAACACCTTTTTAATTAGGAATGTGTTCAATTTAACAGCACTCCTTGTTGACAAATGCAGGTAAGATTTAACTCCTCCATGCCTAAAGGTTACCCAAATAATAAATAATTGGTAATTGATTTTCGGATCGAATATCTTGAGAACAAGAGGCTTTGTTTGTTGAAAGCATATTTTTTGTTTTGTCCTTATTAACTTCAAGGCCAACGGGATTCGCGTATTCATCTACCTTACCTATACCTATGAATGCTTCTAGAACAGCTCATTTGAAGCAGCCGATTACTGACTATGTCGTTGTCGTACGCATAGACAAGCGACTGTAAAGACCTATTAAAATAGTGCCTCCCGGGTTAACACCGCTCCTGGGCACTATCTGATCTAGGACTAGGTTGCAGAAATCATGCAATTACACATTTTCTTTCCTAAACCCTGTTCGCATGTTTGGAATTTCTCGGATCAACTGTTACTCGTTTGCACGTCCCATTGGGTACTTTGTAATTCGTCATGTAGTTCTTGTTGACTAAAGCTTTCATATGCGGTTTTGAAGAGTTCCGCAGGTAAACTACCGAGCCGGCCAATTTGTTCTTTTTAAGTTTTCTGATGGTTTTCTTAACCTTTCCAATACTTTGATCCTAGACTGAGTCTTCATAAGCTGGTTTTATTCTTCTTTGCTTAACATAATGCCCATTCTGCAGCTGCTGGAAGTGCTACTTAAAAAAATGTCTATAATTCCACTGAACTTCAGTGAATAGATTTCCTTTGCTATTTTGAAGAACCTGAGTGAGGTTCTACGAGATACCTGATCTGAGAAACTGTGGATTCATGATTTTTTTCCCAACCCTCCAAAGCCGCAAAAATAATAAAAATCTGGTTTTCAAGGATTGCTATTACCAAAGTTATGTATATCACGCTTTTAAGGATTGTTATTACCAAAGTACAGTATGGTAAGATATCAGAAAAAATCTCCAAAATACATAAATAAAAGTATCGGGCGTCTTACTTTCAGCTTTCCCTTCACCTGACTAGAATGAACTCACGCTTTTTCTAAATTCCGTTGAATCAAACAAAAATTAAGACTTAGACATTTGAATTCACAGACGCCACCTAAAATATAGCAAGATATACATAATCCCAATCATACATAATCCCAAAATTCACTATCGGATCTTGTACTACAGTATTGGCCTTGAGCTCGTCCAAGATAGTTAGCATATTCTATAGAACTTGATGTAGCATGTGGCCCCAAATCGGTCAATCGCATGATCGTTGCCATCAATTTATTGATAACACTTGCTACTATATTTTAAAACAATTTTTGAAATGCAGAATAAAGTCAAAATTTCAAAAATCAACCAAAAAGAAAGGCTCAATGAAACCACAATAATAAATCCTTCGACTTATGAGCTCTGTAAATTGAGTAGGAAAAAAAGACTTAACATAATTTAATTTGTTTGTGCTCTCTTATGTGTATATTCCGACTAGCCTATTTATTACTTATTAGTCTGAACCATATTTACATTGAGCATTCAAAGCTTTTGTTTACAACAGGCCTAATTTAAAATTATGTAGCTTTTAAGCCTGATATACGTCAATATCCCAAATTATATTTCCAAGTCCCCCACCCCAAGACAAAAATAGAACTCATCAACCATATATTGTAGCTTTATGTTCCTTGAGTATGATTTTTTGGTGGAGGAGCCCACCAAAAAATTATACTCAATCTCTTTTTTCGACCCGCCTTTTTTAAATCCCCAAAAATCCAAACTTTTGCCGTTTAAAATCCGTAGTATACATATCAAGGCATTTGTCGTATTACATATCATAAAAAATAGCTTAACAAAAAGTTGTTCGGTCATAAAATTAAATGTCGCGATTCTTTCTGTATAAAGTATACCTAAAGTATAAGAAATATAAGTAAGTTGTGAATCCCTGAT